>NC_143387.1:41953327-42103327 GCF_980474605.1 Leiobunum rupestre
CTAGCCTCAGATGCTAGGATGGGAGGGGCATATAGCGTTTTCCATTTGTCTGCTCTCGAACACTGTAGATCGCTCTGATCAACATTTTATGTTCCATTAGCGTGCTCGGATCTGCTCCGATCAAGTTTCTCGTGTTCCATTATTTTGTCGCTCTCGGGTGCTCCGAGATCGCCCAAAACCGTTCTGCCGATTTCGACAGATCAACGGATCGAGATCGAGATCGGAGCAAATTTTCGCGTGTTCCTTTTATATTTTTTGGCAAAATGGCAGACCAAGACGCGAAAATTCAAATTACTAGCAGACGAAAAACCACAAAGCGCGGGAATATGTTAATTGAATCTTCCATTTTCGGTTTTACTCTAGTCGATTGGGGTGAGATCTCAGACGTCAGCGACAGATTCAGAGCGAATCTTGAGCAATCAAATGGAAAACGCTATTAGTTATTATGACCATGTTAGGACATTGGCCGCTCAAAATTCGTATCGAAGGATAACGTTTTGGAACTTGACTAAGCGTTTTCCATTGGGAACCTCCGAGCACTCGAGTGCTCCAAAATCAAAATCGTATTCCATTGGGAAAAAAGGGGCAACTCCGAGAGGGAGGATCGTCTTCCATTGACCACGGTACTCCCTCCCGGTGTGCTCCCAGCTGCCCCAACTCAAGAGTCGGAGGGAAACAAAAGAGTGCTCCGAAAACGTTTCGTATTTCATTGGGAGCTACCAGGGCGACTCCTCCGAGCGCCTCCTACAGAGAGCAGTGACGTCATTCAACAAATCCGGATCACACTCGGAGGTTCCCAATGGAAAACGCTATAACTTCTCAAAAAAAAAAAAAACCAAACCGACTAGCTTTCAGAGTAGCGCCAAGTTTAAATACACATCTTTTTGATTGAACGAAAATTATAGTAAGAATATTAATAATAAAATCCCGCAATCCCGGAAATTTTTTGTGGATCGAGTCAAAGTCGCCCGATTGGCTTAAGCATGGACTAATTAATTAGTCCATGGCATAAGTGATTACCTAAAACGAAGAAAAGCACCGCGCCCATCTTAACCCCAGATGGTAAAAATTGTAATGATATTGTTCGATATTCACGGTTGAAATTAATACATTCATGATGGTATCCCCTTGCCACAATAGTAAACAACAAAATCCAAATAAGGAATAAAAACTATAACTTTCAGAAAGTGTTACAAGTGTAATATTATTTCACAGTACGCAACGTATCGGCATTGCCGTGCAACGGGGTAACGGCACGCGGCCGCACCGCCGCGGTAATGAACACTTTCCCGCCTGGCTCCTCCCTCGAGGAAAATTTATACAAACTTTAAGTGTTTTTTTTTCTTTTATATTTAAATTTTTGTAAACTTTTCTTACGATTAAATTAAAATTTCACAGTGCTAAAAATACGGTTTTACTCCATGTATTTCCGAAAGTTAGTAGCCTAACTAACAATATAACAGGATAGTGTTTCTATTCCTTTTCGCTTTTTATTTTGGATTTCACGTGATAATTTTTGATTAGGGAGCAGGGACGCGTTTAAACTTTCAAGTAGGAAGGAGACGTGTGTTTTGGAGGTAATAATGAAATAATAATAATACTAACGTGCCTAAACGTGTTCTATGGTTCTGCTTTCCCTTTAAGACTCACTTTTTTTTGTTAAATTCCACTGTTGCTCCCGGACTAGGCAGCAAGGACTCGGTATTAAAAGGAGCTTGGGCATTATTATAAAGATCATGAATAGTGAACTGCCCGCTAGTTGAGATGGAGCCAATGACCATTGGACATACTGGTGACCAGGATATACCCTTCAAGCCCGATGAATTTCTTAATGAAACTAAAGGTTCTGGCTATTGTTGAAACATAAATAGTGGTAAATATGAGTAGGTGTTTTTTATAATATGTAGGCATAAATTTACTTGTAATAGAGTATAAACTCTTATTTCTCCATCACTGCTACAACTACAAAATATATTACGAGTGTGTGGGGAAAAATCCATGCCTTCAATATATCCCTCATGTGGGACGAAGAACATGCCTATTGGTGATTTTAATGCCATTCCATTGGGGAGAATACCTATGATTTGTAAGATAACTCATGATATATTTTTCCCCATGATAAATTTTTAAAACAAGTACTAACGATTTGTTTGCACTTGGCTGTTCAATGAGCACTGACATATAACTCCCCCTTCAGTTCCAATTATAAATATACTTTGATCCTCGGGGTTGAATGACACGCAAGTAACTAAATATAAAGTTTTACTAAACATAAATTATAAAAACTTACAAACATTGTACCTCCAACTTCAGCATCAGGTTGTTTAGCCATAGATCCTTTTGGCAAATACTTTGAAATAACAATAAAGCTATGTTTAATTAAAAATTCCTGTTGTCAATTTTAGTGTTCTGGGCACAATCAATCTTCCACTAATTCATGCAAAAATAAGGTTTTACCCATCAAATATTTCCATTTTGTTCAAATCAGGAGATATCTTCCAAAATAAAATTTTTCCATCCAAACTTGCAGATGCGAGCTGTGTGGAAAATTTGGGTGATTAGCAGTTGTTAATAGTTGCATTTATACTTCTAACCATTAATATTTCTGGTGCATCGGGATGTACAACCCAGTTTAGACTAGTTACGGGTTCTTTGTGTCCATTCTGACCAGCGTATTCAGTGCTACCTAAATTTGGATCATCTTCATCTCCTGATGTATTATAGAGACTTATTTGACCTTTTAATAGATATTAGTAAAAATCTTTGAAAGAAGTTCTTGTGTGTTTTTATATACCACTAAATTTCCCTGCAGCTAAGAAAGAAGGCAAATTTGGGTGGAAAGACAGTGACATTAAGCAACAGTCTGTCTCTATTATATTTAGAGGTGCAGTTCCTCTTATGCGTGACATATTCCATAGGGCACACCCAGCATCATGCTGACACCAGCTATTATGTAGGTGTTTGCCATAGGCAACTGCCAAAGTTGATCCATTGCAGCTCCATGATAAAGATGAAACGTCCAACTTAATGGTATAGCAAACAATTATTTCCGTTAGGTCAAAAAAAGTAGTTTTAAAAATAATTTGATACTTCTTCGCTCCAAATTTCATGCTGTACTTCCAAGATCTTTTCAGTTTCAAAATTGCTCCCGCTACCTAAGGGTTTGTAAAATTTCAAAGCTTTACTTTTGGAATTTTGTTTCAACTGATTCGTAATTTTTGGTTCCACTTTTTGAAGAAATGCTAGTAGTTGGAAGGAATTGTACTCCACATTTTTGTCAAAAGTAATAACTTGTTCATCTGTTTGAGTCTATTATAGAATCTGGTTAACCAACTTGTCAAAAATTTATTATCACAAATTATCCTCACATGAACTTCACTCTGAGATGGATATTGACTTGATTGATTGCCAAATTCAGTTTCATCAGTTTGCATAGCATCTTCGGTCAATTCCCTGAAAGTATCTCAATTTAAATTAACATTTAATTTGTTTTCAAGTGACTTACCTAATTTGTTTCCAGCTGGGGTTTATATTGATGGAATCAGCATTATCATTGTAATCAGAAAACATTTCTATTCTGAGGTATGGTTTGAAAATGTTTGTTATGATACTGGTTGCCATGGAAATGCATATATGGCGTTCCTATAGATACTACTATGAAAGATGGATACGGACATTCAATACATACCTAAGAAACTGGGAATAAAATTAAAAACTGAGGGTCATGGCCCAGCTTTAATCCTTTACTATGAACAAATTCCATCCAAAGGATCTCGAAGAATTAAACAATGTTATAGAAAGAGGTCTATGCCAGTTAGAGGTTTGACAAGTACAGGAAACTCTGTCTCAGCTACGGCTGAGGATCTCTGCATTCGACATAAAAAATATCTAGCTAGCATTCCTCGATTAAAGATTGAGAAAATGTTGAGAATTATACAGGTAGGCACAATTAGATGAACTTGGTAAATTAGAGCAATTGTCAGAAGGAAGGAATTGTAATGGCATAAACTCAATTTTCTTTACATAAGGAATTATTGCAAGGAGGAAATTTGGAAATGGTTTTGGAAAAAATTAATCAAGAATTCTGTCTAAATCCTGATGAAGATCTAAATGCTGTTGATGAGTTTACGTTAAAGAGGAAGAAAGAGCTCATGGATGAGATTTTTGAAAAGAATAGAAAGAAGCCAGGTGATCTCGATTTTGAGTACAATGTTGAAGTTGATTTTGATCAACTAGAAAAAATTGAAACTAATGAATGGGATTCTGGAAGCGACGATTCAAAGTTTTTCAATTAGCCTCACATTTCTTCTTTGTAGTGAGGTCTTGTAATCTCCTTCGAAAATGAAACTCCTCAAGAAACGAATGGCGTGGTTTACAATCAGATTCCTACTGTTAGGGGTTGGAATGAAGTTCAAAAGTAGGTAAAAATGGGATCATTAGAGTTGTTTTTTTGGAAATGATTGGCAGTTTTTGAAATATAATACGTTGTGAAATACAGATATCTTGATTTATTTCAGTAAAATTACAAAAATAATTTCATATTTGTTTGTTTTTTTAATTTTTAAAATTCATTAAAAACTGCGTAAATTGAATCTCCAACACATACTTGTCCGGGTTTGACTACACCGTAATAAACGGCAAATCGAGGCGATTTTATAGCTTTCAAAGACTCTGGACCCGTGGCAAATCTCTTTCGGTTTACATCATCATGTGACATTCGGTATCTTTAAATATATTTCAAACATTTGGCCAGTTATTTAGGAAAATCTTTTAATATTCAAGATTGCACTAACTTTCTCAGTGTTCTTAAAGGCTCGTATAGATTTTTAACTCCAGTTTCTGGATTTACTGTTGTAAAGACGCACCTAAAGAAAAGCATTGTATGAAGTCACTTAGCAGAAAATAAACTTTTAAAAACTTACCTAGTGCAGGGATCCATGTAAACTAACTTAGTTGTCCCAGCAATAATGTACTTCATGTCATCCTAATATAATAATAATTTGAGATTACTCTTAATTTGGGCAAGTTTATTACTTTTTACCTCTTTGTATGCAGGACATTCGTTAATTAATAGAGATGGTCTAAAGTTTTTATAAGAAACCTTATCTTCTAATGCCAGCCTCGAATTTAAGTCGGACACTGATTCAGCTGAGAGTATATTTACAGCAGAATCATCATGATACATAATCTAGAATCACAATTTTGGTTTATTAGAAACTGCAAGAATTAATTTCGACATTGGTAAATAATAAATTACTGCTCCGGGATTAGGAAAGTTTGTGATATTTCGGAGCATTTTTCTTGGTTCAAATTTCATTAGATATTGAGCGAATCTAACGTCATCTAACTGGACATATTTTTGAATCCAATTAGCTGCCTCATCACCACAATCAAGAGTATTAACATTTTGCCCATAAACCCTTGAAATGAATGTCCATAGTAAACAAAAAATTTATTTTGAAAGTATTTAAACCATACATGCAAAGTTTTGTTGTTTGGCCTGGTTTGGGTTCATTTTGGCATTTCAGTATTAAAGTTGGCATATCTTTTGCATTTAAATGCACTTCATCCTTATTGATACTAACTGATATCAATGCCAATGTTGGGTAATGTCTTTGGGTGATGAAGGTATTATCACCTTTAGTGATGATCCATTGACTAATTAAAAAAAATAGTTATGTAATTGAAAGACCAATTTGATGTAAAATTCTTAGTTACCGATCTCGAATGTGTGAACATTTTAGCCCATATTTCGTTATCTCTGCTGTTTGGACCTCTACCCCGGCCAAGGATTTGACAGGGTATATGATAATTTTTTCTACTTTGGCTGATTCTTTGAATTGATTTTCATATGGGAAATAACTTCGCCTCTTTTTCCACAAGTAAATTCCTAATAATGTAGCTGCACCTGCGGTAATTACTATTCCAGTCTTTTGGGGAACTGTAAGGTTATTTAACATTTTGCCAAGATTTAAAACGAAGTAATGTAGATGGAATCAATCGACACACTTAAGAAAAATTGGCTATGGCCTTGCTTGATATGTTATTGATAAATTATTTCGTCACATGATCATCCTCTAGTTTCTTTATTCCTTGCGAGTACCGTCAACTCCTTAACATTTCTAACTTTTGGCGCGAGTATTTAAATTCAGATGTATGAAGAGTTTCGTTAAAAAATAACATTAAAATCGCTTTGTTTCGCGCCAAAATGTGATCGCCGATTTTGAACCAACACTTACAGAATAGACCGAGGTGTCCGACACTCCATCAAATTTCGTACACGCCAGAGCAAGGGCGTATCCAGGATTTTATTTCAGGGGGGGTTTTGACGGAAGTTTCACTGATTTTTACTAGGCAACCCCCCCACTCATCAGCATTTCGGGGGGGGGGGGGGGGTTGAACACCCAACCCCCCCCCTAAATACGCCCTTGCGCCAGAGATTTGAAAATTTCAAAATTTCAAATTTCTGATCAAATTTTGGCAAATCTTTTCAAATTTTAAACGTTTTTGGCAAAATTTAAAAATTTTATCAATTCAGACATATTTCTCAAATTTAATAAATCTTATAAAATTTGATGGTTTTTCTGCAAATTTTTATGAAATCTTGCAACAAATTCATAAATTTCTATGGGAAATTTAAAAATTTTAAATTTCTGATGAAATTTTGGTAAATCTTTTCAAATTTATCAAATTTTTTGACAAAATTTAAAAAAATTATCAATTTCGACAAACTCAAATTTAACAAATCTTATAAAATTTGATGGTTTTCCGCAAATTTTTATGAAATCTTGCAAAAATTCGTAAGTTTGAATTGAAATTTTAGTAAACCTCGTTTTGGTTTCCGTGTCGGTTGCTCGCTCGTTTTTACACACAATCCTAAGGATTTGTGTGTATTAGTCTCACGTACAGTGTTGCCGTTGCCGCCGATGGCGCCGTGTCGCGCATACCTCTTCAACGGTTATAACTAGAAGAGTCAATGATATCTCGTTCGAATGTACAAACATTACCATTGATAGCCTTTCATAAAGTTTTCAAATCGGAGCCCAAGAAGTTGGGCATTTGCCCAATTTACTATATTCGGTGATTTTGCTTTATGTGGTAGATATTTTCATTAAAATTAAGTCCGATAACGTTAAAAATAATTTATTGGATAAGTTAGGATTCAGCGGACCTACAACTTCAGTTATATCAGTAAATATTAAATTTAAGTATAGTTTTCAGGGTAATTTACGGGACCCCAATTTTCATATTTTTATATTTTCGCCTAAAAATCTACATACAGTTCCTTAATTTAAGTCCGATTTTAGTTATATTTTTGAATAGCTGTGGTTTACATATAACCTAGAATTGCAAAAACGTTCCTTAAATTTAATCCTAAGTAAGGTTTTTTGGGCAGCGTATACGGACCCCCGCAATTTCCAACATAGTGAATCCGCGTGTGTACTCTACGCACCCGTTTCCCTATGGCGTTTTTCGAGGCCGTTCAGAGTGGGCCGCGCTTTCAACGTATGACCAGAAGTAACAATTAAGTCTGACACTGATCTACCTAGTCTTCGGCGTATGACCAGAAGTAATAAGTGTGACACTCAACGTAACAAATAATTGTGACACTCAACGTAACAAATAAGTGTGATCAGAAGTAACAAATAAGTGTGATCAGAAGTAACAAATAATGTGATCAGAAGTAACATACGTGTGATCAGAAGTAACAAATAAGTGTGATCAGAAGTAACAAATAAGTGTGATCAGACGTAACAAATAAGTGTGATCAGAAGTAACAAATAAGTGTGATCAGAAGTAACAAATAATTGTGATCAGACGTAACAAATAAGTGATCAGAAGTAACAAATAAGTATGAAACTGATCGAACTAGTCTTTGTCGTATAACCAGAAGAAATAAGTGTGACACTCAACGGCTGACTAGTAGTAACAAATAAGTGTTATCAGAAGTAAAAAATAAGAGTGACACTGATCGAAGGAATCTTCGATGCTTTCAAAGTATGACTAGAAGTAACAAATATGTGTGACCGTGGATATATTTTGGTTGTGATACCGGCGTTGCAGGTTGCTGTGAATAGCTCAAACAAACTTAACACATTAGAAGGATTGTGTGTATTCTGACCGTCGTACGTCTTGTTGTTTCTCGCTCGGTCCGAATACTACGAACAAAAGAGGTCGTCTTGGAAAAAGTTTTCCAATAATTTATGTTCCTACAATGAGTTAAAAGAGCGCCAGAAAGCTTCAAAAATTGGGCTACAGAAAAAACCAGCAGGGAAATGCGATTTCAGGGGTACGATGAATTCGCTTAACAAATCTGGGTATCTTGGCAATCTAACAAGAGGTACAAAATGATATTGAGCATGGCATTAAACAGTTCCGAGTTGCAAAATACGCAGAATAAAATTTTAATTTTTAAGCGACTTGAATCCTTTGGCAATCAACAGAACAGATTTTTCACCGATTTTTTGCTTATAGTCAGTTGCAGGCTAAGAAAGACAAAATATATAGTTCAGTCGGCGCAAGGATACCTCAGACCATTTCCGGCCAGTAGACCGCGCGTAATTTAAATTTGACCACTTTACGGTCAATTTTTTTCGCGCCATCTAGGAACCGAAATTGGAATCTATTTTTTAATTTCATGTTGTCATGAGTTTAATTACTGAATGCAGCTAAAGAAGGTTCGATAATTGAAGCTCCAAATATTTTAAATAGCCCAAGAGGTAAAAAGCATGATAAAGGTTTATTGTTAACAAGTAAAGAGTAAAATATAATTTTAAACGTCTATAGCTCATTAATACAACGTTACCCCCAAGAAAGCGTGGTAACTATTTTAAAAGAAACTGCCGATTTAACTGGTAAGACGTAGAAATAAATTTACAAAATTAAATAATTATGCATACTATTTTAAATTTAAGAATGATAGGAATGTCTTATCTTTTAAATTTGCTCGCCACCACAATTATGAAATAAAAAAATAAAGATTCCAATTTCGGTCTCTAGATGGCGCTAAAAGACGACAAATAGAGCAAAATTCGAATTTGACCGTAAAATGGCCAAATTCAAATTTCGCGCGGTGGAATGACCGGAAACGATCTGAGGCATCCTTGCGCCGATTGTACTATATATTTTGTCTTTCTTAGCCTGCAACTCACTATAGTTGCGAATATAGAGGGGGCGGGTGGCAAATTTATGGTTGGCCCCGGGTGCAAGAAATACACGCTACGCCACTGAAGCTAAGATATCTCTTAAAAAATTCGCTGGGTTCGTTGGGCAATTTAAAATGATATAATTTCAAATTTAAATATCGAACTGCAGTAATGTTTCCTAATTACAAACAAAATTTGCGATTCTCATAAGCTTCGGTCACACGTTGGAATCGATTTTGAAACGGTTTTGGATCTGTATGGAAGAAACGTAGTTTTACGTCACAAAAACGATTTCGAAGCTCTTTGAAACGGTTTGAAGATAATTAACGTGGTTCACAATAGCTTTTGAGAATGGATTTCCACCGTTTTGGAATGGTCAACTTGAAATTGTTTTGAGCCACTTCAATAAAGTGATCGTTGAAAAATTAAAATATACTTTTCAAAATTTATTTTGATTTCTCAAAACGATCGAACATGGTTCTCAAGGCTCGAAACTTTGACGAAAACGGTTTGAAGCGCCTTGAATCGTTATGAGATAATGAGAAAAATGGCTAAATACGAACCGAGCTCGAAAGAGCTATAGATTTTAGAAAAAGTCAAATTATTAAAATATTAAAATGGCGATCACGTTCAAATCTCATTAAAATTTTAAAATCCTTATCAAATCTCGTTAAAATTCTCAAATCCCTATCAAATCTCAATGAAATTTGCAAATCCTTATCAAATCTCATCCAAATTTTCAAATCCTTATCAAATCTTATCCAAATTTTCAATTCCTTATCAAATCTCATTGAAAGTTGCAAATCTCATTGACATTTGCAAATCACATCTAAAATTTGGAAATTTTGTAAATTTATGAAATTCCGTATAAAATTTCAAATCTGAACGAAAAGATTTGAAGATTTTCAAATTTCGTACGCATATTAGACGAGTGTCGAACCCCTCTTAATAGATCATAGACATAGGAACTATAATTATACCTAGACGGAATATCGCTGGCTAGAAGGCACTCGCTTTTTGTGCCTGGTTTTCAGTCCCGCGCGCGTATTTCCGGGGCGCCACCAAATCATTTCGTGGAGAATGGAGAAACTATAAAAAGCGGAAAATTCGAACGGTGGACGCAAAAACGTACTAGGCTTACCGCGAATTTTAAAATGGTTTAATTTACAAAAATAAAGTTAGTTTGTATAAAGGTAAGAAAATATTGAATTTTTGGGAAATATTTTACGTAAATTTTAACTTCAAAAACCTGAAAATGGTACAAACTTGTATGGTTCCCAATGGACGCTTTAATAAAAGATCCTCGGTTTCTACTCCCCTCTCCAAATTCATCTGGGAAGGAGCTATTTCCGGTCGGTCGGTTAAACGGTTAGAATGGCTAGCCAAAAAGTCATATTTAAGCCAATTGGAGACGCGTTTTTGCCCTCATGAGAATTTTGCGTCAGATAAGAAACGCGTCGGCTCACGTGTATAAGGAATATACTAATGTTAATTTTCGATAATATATTTTAAGGTAAAATATATAATGTTACTAAAACTAAGTATAAGAAGATAATATTGTTATTATTATCATCCTCTTATGGTATAAATAATTAAAATTATATGTAATATTTTTATAATACCGGGCAATATTAAAGCTTCTCATGTAGGCAGAGTTAATTCATTTCGTATAAAATTATCTTTTGGAAAAAGATGAAAACTCATTCATTTAAAACTAAATATATTACTTTTGCAGTACGGTATGCAACAAGCGTTTCCTTTTAACCAGGTAACGTTTTTGGCATGTTAAGGGTTAGCAAAAAACCGATGTTACGTTTGAGAAAGTTTCCAGCTTTCTAATATTTCAACAAGCACTATATAAATAATAACTTATGAGTCCTGGCTGTCGGAAATATTACTTCTTGGCAATTTCTGGGAAGATGTTTTATTTAAGCTTCTATTGCAGAGGTCGGTCACCAAAGGAAAAATATCCTTTCACAAGTATTTCTTGGTTTTATTACAACAATTTCAGATCTTTGTTTAAAACCTTGTATTGTCCATTTTTCATAATAAAGATTACGTCAATCTAACTTAAACAATAAATCGATTAAACTTAATATCCAGAAAGTATCATTTTGTTTGTGGAATACACTATATTTTAACACAATTCGTCAGCGAGGAGGGTGGAACTACAATCCACGTGTAGAAACTTCACTTTAGCATACAAAAAACGTTGGTCACTAAAATTGAAACATCAAAAAGTGGACAGAAATTTGTGCGAGGTTTCAGTTGCAACTAACGAACTTCGAGTTATTGAAGAATAATCTCTAGAGAAGAAATGGATGATTTTATTATTTTTCTTACTGATGAAACATCAACATCCAACATCTTTCGAGACCACATAATCCGGTATATGGCTGGTTTTGTTGTAAAGAAATTACGAAAAGCATTAAAATGCCAAACATGTTCAGTTTGTTTACGTTCTTCGATTGGTTTTCGACATTGTAGAGTTGGGGTGGGGACAACATATGCCTGGTCCCCACCCGCTTTTTTTGGGATGGGACCAAGTACCCCGGTCCCCCCCCCCCCCCGTTTCGCCGCCACTGATGCGTATGCCTAGATATACATCTAGGGAGAGAGCGGGGATTTAAATACTTCTATCTTGTACAACCTATAGAGTAATATCAAGAATGTATTTATTTATACTCAGGGATAATGAATATGTCGAGACTATCGACGGACACGTTGAGCCCCTAACCCCATAGAAATCTCATAGGTAACTAGAATGCTGCCGTGTAACTGGCAAATGGACCAAACGCCGTGGCAGACGATAGCCAGATGTCAGCCAATCAGAGCTCAAAGAGTGGTTCTGCCAAGAATTTAATGTCACCAGAGAGAATGACCTCACCTAGCTCCCGCTATAGTTACGCGGAACCAAGGAGGATTATTATCCTCCTTGGCGGAACCACTCTACGGGCTCTCATTGGCTGAAGGATCAAGGCGAACTGGCGTCAAGCTCGGCCGTAGGCGGCAGCATTCTAGTTACCTATGAGATTTCTATGCCTAACCCCGTCGCGCTAAGGGGGGGAGGGAAAAATGAGGCGGTCTTATTTTTTGCGTCCTCGCAGCAGCGTTAATCGCGTCGAAAAACATAATTTTTAAGAACCAATGAGATTGCAGTATTATTTGATTTTATTAAAGCGGAGGAGCATACCGGGGGGCCCAACGGGTAGAATTGGAGAAACGCTAAAAATAATCTCGACATATTCATTCTCCCTGAGTATAAATAAATACATTCTTGGTAATATTTTATAGAAAATATATGACAATTAAAATTAAATTACTTACATTAATTGTTATATCGTAGACTATTTTAGTCAACGACGTCTCTCGTATGCATTGCCCTTGAAATATTGAGCTGTCTTCGTTAACTGTTTCCCTAACGTTAAATATACGATTGCCTAACAAAAGAGCTTGACCTTTTATATACGTAGATTCTCTAAAATATTTTGTAAGTCCTTATAACGCCAAAAATCCCGCGTATTTCGTTATTTGTTTCGTATTACAATTAGCGTTCACCATCATTTAACGATAGAAATCGGGTTTTTACGTTTCAAAATACGCGGCAGATTAAACCGAGGCTTAAGACTGGGCTAGATTCACCGCCTTAAAATTTTCGTCTACGTTGTGAACGAACCAATGGATGAAAAGTTATGAAACTAGCTTTTAAATAAACGTTGAAACTTATTTCAAGTCATATTTATAATTCACTGATGACAAAATTCGCGAAAAGTATTAATATCGTTCCGAATTACAACCTACTTTCTAAAATCTCATTTTGCTTTCTAATACGCGCGTTGGCAACGCAAACTTTACCTAGACGAGCAACTGTTCGATTATCTACATGGCGCGTTAAAAATATTATTTTTGAATGTTATAAAGTTATAAACGATTTTTCAAGACGGTTTTATAGTAATTTAAGTTCATATAAACTGGAAAAATTGTCAGTGAATATTTCTTATATCATTTGGTAGGTTAATTAACGTTTCATTATCGCCAACTTTACATTAATTTCAATGGGGCGGGGAAAAACTTTTAACCAAGTTACGTGCGAGCTCGCCACGAGAGGCGCTTCGTGTCATTTTCGTTTGAAACCGGCACTGGTCAGATGGCGCGGATAGCCCGATTCCACCCTAAAGACAGCCTTCTAGCTTGCCCGTTTCCTTTGGGATTGGCGGAAAGTGCAGTGGTTCAAGTCTCATTTATATTTCTATGAGAGGAACGTCCCATACATACATCGACGTGGAAAAAGATTTTCGAAAAATATGTCCGGCAGCACTTCTCTCTCAAAAATATGGCAGTCGGATAACGCCGCCGAAAATCCGTTTCAACTAATAAATTTAAAGTATAAGGCACTTGTACATTATAATAGCGAAGTAAAATAAAGTTAAAACCACTGTTTGTACAAAAATAAGTTTTTTAATAAAAACTATTAGACGAAAGGCATTCCTCACTATCAAATCTTAACTATGCAAAGGAGTCAAAGGACCCAACCAAACTTTTAAAGGACAATAGTGGACTATTTAATAAAATTGAATGAAAGAAACACGATACTTCATGACTGTGGCTTAAAAAGGAGCCACGGCTCGAAAGCTCGCCGTAAATTTATTTTGTAAATAAACAATTTTAATCACAGTCATGAAGTATCGTGTCTCTTTTATTCAATTTTATTAAAGGGCCCCACCGGCGTTTGAAATTCGTCAGTTTCCCGCGCGAATCGTGGACATAGGGAAAGCTACGACACGTCGTCTGCTACCTGATTTTCTGGGTGAATTTTTCAAACCCCGGTGGGGCCTTTTAAATATTAAATTACAATGACTTTTAAATCTTTGACAATTAAAGATTAGTGTTGTCAAGATGTGTAGCTTGACTGAGAAAGCAGTGATATACTTCGGGTCGATTAAAACCGTGGCTACAAACATTGAGCTGTGGGGGGATTGAAGTCCATTTCAAATACGTCATTCGGTCGCATTTACAATGTTACACTCTGATGACGTTTCCGTGACGTTTTTTGAATCGACTTTCGACACCTCACACCGTCCTCTCTTGAAAGTCCCTTTAAAAATAGAATGTTTGGTTCTGTGGCAGTTGCTCACGGAGGATATTTTCCCAAATCTAACTGAACACATATTTGATGACGAACTTGGATCGCCACACCACGTAAATTTTTTATTGAAAAGGATTATCAAAATATACGTTAACACTAAGGAAAATAAGCAGAGACATTAACGATCAAATAAAGAAAGAAGCAGTTCGAAAAAGGCTCGCAAAGCTAATACTTTTTCAAGGGAAATAAAAGTTCTTTAACATTTTATCAGTGTGTGTAGAATCCCTTCTTGGCGATTTCCTGGCAGGATGATTTATTTAAGCGCCTATTGACAGATTCTAAGCGCTGGATTTTCGATTAGAGTTTTGATTTTCATCGTACAAGATTAAGAAGAATCGTACGGCTGAAAACAAGTCAGTTATGCCCGTGATAAAATATTTTGGAAATATTTACGATTCGTAGCGACAATAATCACTCCCCCAGCTAATCGCAAGAACGGGTTTGGAAGTGAGAGTTCGAAATCTGGGAGATAACTTTAGCTAAAGATCAGTGGTCACCGCAATATTTAGAGATATATTAAGGTTTCCGCTCTAAAGAAAACAGTTTTTACACGGATCGTATTTTATCGTAAGATCGTCTTTTTACCGCGCGACCCAGCCTTTGAATCGTATATCTTACCGAAGGTACAATTATCGTACAAATACGATCCGGATTGTACATATGGCAACTCTGTCAGCATATAAGATAAACATTAATTTCTCAGTAGATGGCGATAGTCATCTGCCGTTATTTTCTTGGCGCTATTTTTAAATAAAGAGCACCCTAACAACAAAAGTCTGATAAGACTTTTTGCTAACAATGACAATAGGTGATTATGAAAAATATCGGTGGTCACGTGATTTGGTTAAGTACTACCAAGTTGAAAGTATCAAAATTGGCCCTTATTGTAAATTCGTCTGGCTAGTTGGGCAAGGGTTAGCGAGATTTCTATTATTTAATTGTTCAATCGAAAGGATTTTTCGTTTTTCGTTTTGAGAGAAGTTTGCAAAGTCGTTAAATTAAGGTAATTGATTTATTAAATGAAATATTTTTAAATTCTATCCAAATAGATTTTAATTCATTTTCAGGAATAATGGAAACATGTATGTAAATATAACCTTGTGACTTCTATTAAAATTGGGCTTGTTTCTTTATCAATACTTGGTCTAGAACTATAAGAAATAAAAAAAATATATAATAAATTTGTTAACTTTATGTATTTTTAATAATTTTAGAAAAATACTAACTTTTCAAACAATCAATCCATGGTTGGTGCTTTTTACTAAACGCGGACGACCGTGGGCCTCGGTAGGTGCAGACGAATTTAAGCAGCCGACGCTTTGTCAAAAAATAACCAACTCCCGTGAGCCTCTGCGCGCAATTCTTTTTCATAATCAGCTATTATTTCTCAACTTACGGACACTCGAGCTTGTTAATTTGCATAAAATAATCAAACGTTTTCTGTCCATTCGTTAGTCTTTGCTTACATTTTCCTTTAAAATAGAGTTTCAATGTTCTTAACGTAGCCACGGATGTTATTACTAATGTCGATTATCGTCACGTTGTGACATTTAATGGAAATTTAAAATTTTTGTAACTTTTTTCTCGTTTAAGGCTGTTTATCCATTGCATTTGGTCACGATGTTTACAAGAGACTGCTACGGTCTCCTCGAAGTGGGTTGCGAGGCACGATTAGCGGAAGCGTCACCTCATCAGATCGGAAAGGCGTTTTTCTTTCTTTTTCAGATTCAGTTCGTTTTTCTCTTTTCTTTGTTAAGCCTAGTTCCCACTTGCCGAATTTTCGGTAGTTCCGCGGCGAATTTAATTTTCGTCGTAGCTTTGCTCTTTAGTAAATTTTATTCGCAAGCGTCAATTCGTCTCGCGAAAACTGAATTTCGCGCCAAGTGGGAATTAGGCTTAAGCGTTGTCAGCCAATTTCTCTTCGTCGCCCGTGAGGGTTGTCAACTTTCATTTCATAGAACTTCATACGGCGACGTGCCGCTGCTTTTACTTCTAAATGGATTAATAGAAGCCCCTGATTAGCGGATACGTGAATGAAAAACGACTTCCGCTTAACGAAACTAACTTCCGGTACCACGCGCTACACTTATATCTAATGGACTTCGTTAAAGGGTCACGCTTACGAATGACGGGTGAAAATGTTGTACCACTGCGTAAATTAAAATAGTTCGCGGTCTGCTTGCTATCACGAACACTACGGGCATTTTGCTTAAAAATAGGCTCAGCTCACGCAGCGCTCGCACTCGTTAGAGCTCATTTGAGAGGGGAAATCGGGGCACCTCTCTTTCACGCTCATTTGAGGGACGATATAGGCGCAGCTCTAATATTGTGGTAATTTGAGACAGGCGCTATTCACGCCTATTCAAGAGACGTGACAGTCGCTCCTCTCTATTCACGTTCATTTGAGAGGCGTGACCATAGATATAAGAAATGTATATAAAGGTCTAGATAAATTTCGGGGCGTCTAAGACCTAACATAAAATACGGAATTGAAATTACGCGTTTCTGCTAGCTTTCACCACCGTATTCACTCCCTTTGAAATATTTTATCTAGACCTTTATATACGATTCCTATATCTATGACAGGCGCTCCTCTATTATTTTGTACTTCTTTTAGCGTTAACTACCGTTTCGCTCTTATTTCTCCACTCAGTTTCGAAAACCACTTGAATTTATGTATATTTAATCAACAATAGTACTTTTCGCCCAAAAAATGTCATCTCAGCAGCTCCCCATGGACATTCTTGTAGCGAGGGTACGAGTATATTTTCGGGTCTTTGCCATCTAATAGTTAACGTATCCAAAGTGACATTCCCCGGTGGCTAGCCGCGTAAATCCCGAAGAATTCCCTCAAGTTTTGGGATTCTACGAAGGTCGGATCCTAATGAAGTTAAGGACAACCGTGGGGGATCGACGCTCTTCCCTTCAGACTCCGAGCAGACTTGTTAAGTGTACTGATAATCAGACTATTGCTTTAGCGCGCTGCGGAGAAAGCCTTTCTGGCAATTAAAGTTGACTCTACGTGTTACTGGTTTTAATCGGCTTAGTTTGTTTGTGAGCGTCGCCTTTATTAACGAGACTTTGAGATAATGATATTAGGCGCTCTGGTAACACATTTTGATTTCATCATATTGACATATTGTTTAACTATTTTTAGTAACTAGTTAAGTGTATTTAAATTAAATTGGAATTATTTAAAAAAAATCAAATCAGCCCGGTTTCTCATTCGTTTATTTTAATTTGTATTATCAGCTAGGCTCATATGGGTTGTTGGGTCCCTCGAATTGGCCAGAAATCTAACTTAAAATTAAAGTTTCTTAATGCAACCGAAAACGTAGTCCAGAAATGATCAGTACTAACTAAAAATATAATATTTAAGCAAGTCACTCTTATTTTATAATAAACATGTAGATTTGAAGGTGAAAATCACCAAAATCCACTAGAATGGAAAAGTGCCCCACTTCCCGATCTCACAAATGTGAACAATGCCGGCGAGGGCATGATATTTCAAATCGATGGACGTATCATGTGTCGTTGTACCGAGAGAAATCGTGCGACCCCCGGCGGACACAGTACGTGAAACTAATACACACAAATCCCTTCTAGGATTGCCGGTAAAAAGGAACGTTTCGTGAGAGCTAGGCTGCCAGCCTCACCACTTCGCGACTTTCATCTTGGACGAAACCAAATGGCGCGCTTGGTGCTTTTACGGCAGCGCCGCTTGTAGCGCCGTAGTGTTAAGTATTGGAAAGATTTCTACCAAATACTAAACACGTGCCCAATATTAGCGGACGACGTTAGGCCTAGCGTTTTTAGCTCGTCACTGTCAAAGCTTACACCTTTATTTCCAATTTGACTAGGAATTTTAATTTTTTTTATGTATTTAAACCTTTCTCACAAACAATATATGCAAAAACATTAAAGCGAACTTCCTATTTAAATTAATTAAATCATGACCGTTTCATTTTCATTCCAATACAATTATTACTGAATAATCTAAAGCCTATTAAAATTCCAAAAGCCTCACTTCTATTAAAATCAGCAGAGCAGACGACGCAATGCGGGTCATTTGACATTTTTTACGCACGTGTTTTTTATTTGGATATAAATATTTCGCGATTCTCTCGGTAGGAGCGCTGACGGGCGATGCAAATTGTGGAACCAGGAATTTTGTTTCGAGTCTAGTAATTATTCGTCCAAGCTTTAATTTTCACTGAAGTCATTTCTACCGTTTTCCCCGTTAAATACAATTTATTTGTTACTCCACGAGTCAAAAGTCAGTCTCTGCGCATGCTCAAATACCAACACAGGACACTTGCTTGGAGTCAATAATCAGCTAGCTAGGCTAATAACATGGCATCACCTTCGGCCTAAATCATCAAGTGACTTTTAAAGCCTTTTTTCCATGCGTAGGAGGGTGGTGGAAAGCACTTCATGCCACGCGAGCCAATAGCTCCCTACACTAACTATTACCGTTAACCTCAACAAGTTTTTTATGGAAGGGGAAACCGAAGAGCTCGGGGGAAAACCCCTTAAACCAACGGAGTCGAAACCGTCGTACTATCGCTCCAAGAGTAGTTCATGGTTAACAACAAATTTCGTGACAAAGGTATCAAAGACAATCCTGTCGCGCGACCATTACCCGAAAAAGTCCCTCTAATGAGTAAAGTAGGTAAATACCGCCGCGGGTATTTCGTTGTTCGTCGTGACTTTTTTGTAGATTAGCTTTATCTGACCCGCGGCCGAATTCGTGTTTAAACAGAATAAGGGTAGAAACAAAAGTACAAGGTACCAACGGACTCTGCTGGAAAGTCGCGATGACTTTATCGGAGAAGGCATTGTTGACCTTAGCCCGGTTCCTCTCCCGCCAGCGTCGCGGCGTTTCCCAAATATCCCCCGGAGGGAGCCACCCGCGCTTCGATTTCCTTCCATTTGCCTCCCGTCCGAGAATCGAACGGAGAAAAGCTGCTGGTCGATTCGGACTGAAGTAATTGGCCCCGCGATGTCTTTGCTCTCTCTCTCTCTCGTTCTGTCCGCTGGCAAGACGGACAAGCGCCGGGTTGACCTTCGGCTCTCGTGTTTGCTGTTTATTAAGGTGACCGTCCCTTTGTTGTACGAAGAGCCCTTCGCGCGCAAACACCGGCTTCCCTTCGCTGTTTTGTTTGACTTACAACTTTGCCGCTAATCTTAAGAATAGAGCTGTTTTTAAAATAAGATGCAGTCTGCTGGAACCCTGTTAGTTCTGGGCTTCGGGTGGGACATAAGTAGATTTTTTCACTCTAAAAACAGAGTACTCCTAATGTAGAAAGTTAGGGTAATTAAACGTCAAGACGCGAACAAAATATTTTCCAAAATGGGTGCTTTATTTTTTACGGGTAAGTTGATGTACCTACTTAGGGCTAAAAAGTAAGTTTACACTTTTTTTTGCCCCCTTACGAAACTATAGGCCAGCGTTGCCAGACGCCCTATAATTATAGGGAAAATCTATAATTTTGTCACAAAATTTTCGGTGCCCTATAATTTGAACAGTATACTATATAGGGCATTTTTTCCGATTTTTCGATTTTGATGACCTATAAATCCTATAATTTCAAATTTGTTTTAGTCAGGTTCGGGAATTCGATATAATATCAGACTGAAAAATACTAAATTTATAATAAAAATGAATAAATGTGTTTTTATTATTTTTAATATTACAGTTTTTTTCAATTAAAATTTCATAAAAATTGAAATTACCGCCAAATACAATGTGTCCTATAATTTGGACTGGAAATATATAATTTTTAGTCCTTGGGTCTATAATTTGATTTTGGCTATCTGGCAACGCTGCTATAGGCTTCGAGCTTAGGAAATATAGCGCCATCTGCTTTAATAACCGACAACTAAATATGTGAAGAAATTGCAGACGACTTTGGAATTTCTAGGGTATTCGGTTGCACTTCCAGTTGTTGCGCAGAGATAATTATGAACGAGCAGACAGCTTTCATATATTCAATTTAAAACTAGGTCGGTAGGCGGCGATACTTATGACCAAAATTTAAACTACGCACGAGCCTATAGGTGGTTTCTTTTCGCCAGTTCTCGGACTAAAAGGGTACTCTTTTTACCCTAAAACGTTTATTCACCTGTTCCGAGGATGAGAATTACCGTCAATTACGCTACCCCATAAACTATTCGCTTGTTCCGGATTATTATGGCTACTCTTTTTATTCCTTCTAAAAAGGAGGTGTAAAGGAGTAAATCGGAATTTGTCGCCTGCTAGCCATTTTGGAATAACGTTTTTACCAAACTATTCGTCACCACAGAATCGCAGTAAAATTACGTCATAGCGTTACTCTTCTTACCATACTCCGAAATCCTAGCAAGAAAACTGGCCAATTTGGTCGCGCGACAGAAACGTTACGTGTTTTTCGCGTTCACATTTTTAACTTAAACAATTGTTAGTTGAACAAATACAAAATCGTAGACTTGTTGAAATATCTTAGCGATAAAATTTGATCCGGGAAGACGTTTTGTTACAATTATCGAATCTTGGGTTAGCGTGATCTTTTGGTTAGGACGCGTTCTTTTTGACCGAACAACGCGGGGTGTCGCAAACCTCCTTATAAACGAATTAAATCAGGCCTTCAGATTTTTGGTCGAAAAGAGCCATTAATGATTTTTGGCCCTTTTAACGAACGAGCTTTTCCCTCCCCAAATCACCTATTCCCAGAGCCCAACTTTTGGTATAAAAGCTTTTAAAATCTCTTATCTTTCAATGTTCCCCGGAGGGTTTTTAATTTAATTTCGCACCCAGTTTTAGGGAGTATCTATATACATCTGCTTGCGCGTCCATTACCTATCCGCCGCGAGCCTGACAAGGGGAACAAGGGGGGGATTGGGGTAGACTAGCAGGCGTCGTAATTTCGCGCCATAGGATTTTAACTCCATTTTAGCGCCCAGATTATCTTATCTCTTACGTATTTGCCTTTTTAATGGTGTCATTCGAACGGTAGTTTTGATTTAATGGCAGGCGAAATTGGAAAGGTTCGAGATTAACTTCGCCCTTTTGATAAAATATAAACCGTAGGTAGTTACGCGCCACGTAATTAAGTTTCAGCCGTTCTCGTAAACAGTGGCGCCATCTCCCACCGACGAATATCAACGCGCGTACCGTAAAATTGAAATGTTTGGAAAGTTTTCTCGCGTCTGCTGGTTTGAATACGGAATTTCAACCCGATATCGATTTTAGATTATCAGCTTAAAATTCGCGGATGACTTAAAAATTACCGCACACTCCGATAAGTAAAAGTGCTCGTAACCTTTCCAATTTTTCCAGAACTCTTAAAAGGGTTCCGTAAACTAGCGTTAAAACTATCGAGGCGATTTTAGATTCGGAAAATTCCTCATATTTTAGTGTCTAGCGCCGAGTTTTAAGAGAGGTTTTAAAGGGTGACTTTTCATCGACAGTTGATATTAATCTAAACTGAACTGAGATATCCCTTTTGCAAAGGCAAATAAAGATATTATATTATTAATTTAGGCATTTTCAAGATATTTCTTTTTACACGGTTTATTTTACTATGTATGGTGAGTGAGGGTAAGAATGGACATGGCGAAGTTTGGACACTTTTGAAAAATATTTAATTGAAAATTTATTCTTTGATGCCAAAGCGCAAAATTGGTCTCATTTTGAAGCCTTAAACATACCCTAAAACACGCAATTTATTACTAAATATTTACACCGCGACAGATTATACAGCAAGTCTTGAAATAAAACAACTAAAATTATCGAAAAAAATGTCTTGAAATTTCATTGTAAATTTCGTTTTGAGGCTTAGGAAATAAGATATAGCATGCAAACATGAAATGGTGAGATAAAAATAAATTGTTTAAGTATTATTTTAAGCAATTTGGCGTTTTTCTAGTACACGAAATTTATAATTTAATGAAGGTTTTGCCTTTTTTATAAGCATTTAAATTAACTAGTGCAAAGTTTAAGATTGGACAGCCTACTTTGTTATCAATCACATGTCGATTGTATTCAATTTTAAACGAGGTAGGATTTAGTTTAAAGTCTTTCCTTGAAAGGAAACTTTAAAAACAAGTTTTCATATTCAAATTTCCCGGGAAAGCAGACGGCTGACTGCGTACGGCTGTGAGGTTGGAGCTCTACGAAACACGTAGCTATGAGGCTGCCTCGCTTACATTGCTAGTGAAGGAGAGTCGAGGGGTACGACACTTTTCAAATTTCATACACGCCAGTGATTTGAAAAATTCCAAATTTCAAATTACGTATTAAATTTTAGAAAATCTTTTCAAATTTCTCAAATTTAATAAATCTTATGAAATTTGATGGTTTTCCGCAAATTTTTATGAAATTTGAATTGAAATTTTAGCAAATCTTGAGAAAATTCATAAATTTTTACGGGAAATTTAAGAAATCTTCAAAATTTACAAATTTACAAAAAAAAAACCCGAAGGAGAAATTTCCAAAGATACCGTAAACTATTTCTGTGATAACTGGACACCAGAAGTATAATATGTAATGTATAATATGTAATATATTAATATTTTTATATATTAATATTGTAATATTACAATATCTACCCTTCTTGTCCATAGTTTTCCTAATAGTGTCCAAAGTTAGCACCCCCCCAGGCTAATTCAAAACTATTTTGTCCAATTTTTGACTTACTCACTTCATTTCTTAAAATAATTATAGTTTTAAAAATTCACAAATTTAAATACCAAAAACCAGAATATATTAAAAATGAACATTCATTATTTGTATTTCAAATTGTTTTAAAATGGTCTACTCTCAATTTGTGTTTTTAAATCGAATTTTACAAAAAGTGTCCATTCTTACCCTCACTCACCCTATATTCATTGCAATATCTTTTTATAAATTAACTAAATTCCAAAGCTTATATATATTTGCATTGTTCTTGAATAAATTATTAAAAAATAATAGACGTTGATGTTTGTAAAATTGTAATTTAATAAAATAAATAAGGTTTTTACTTATAACGTTGAATTCATTCATAAAACCTATTTACAATTTGAATACTTAAGAAGTTGAACCAAACCTAACCAACATTAACCTTAAGCTTGGTTTCCATCAGCGCGCGACACTCAGCTTTGAAACGTGCAAATGTTCTTACGCGCGAGAAAAAATTAACATAATGACGCGCTCTCACGCGCGTTGGTGGAAACCATGTTTTCCACTGGCGCGCGCAACGACGCGTTTCTCAGCTTTGAAACGTTCAAACGTTTTTACGCGCGTAAAGAAAATAACATTATGACGCGCGCTAGTGGAAAACAAGCTAAACTCCAACTTAATTTTACGCCTAAACTTAACGGTTTCTAATCTTAGGAACTAGCATAATTTAAACTAAGAATTTATGCGATCACGAGCTAACATAAAATCGTGGCCAAAACTAACCAAACCTAACCTAACCATGAAATCACCTAGCAATAATTAAACCTTAAAAAAACCAAACCGGTGGCGTAAATAATGACCCCGCAGACCCGCAATGCGGGGGCCCCGGCTTCAAGGGGCCCCATAATGTAGGGGGTCAGGCGCCAATGTATAGAGTCTTTGGACAATTGTCCAGTGATCAGGAAAATAAAACCCCGGCAGAAGGAGCTACGGTTAAATTTTGACTTTATTTCTAGTATTATTTTTGTAGTGTTTCTTTTAAATAAAGAATGCGTGTTACAGTTCCTACATCCTAGCCTGTGTTTACTTATAATTACCATTTCAATTTTTTATATTCTTTGGTGCATTTTTAAGGCTAATATGGCACGATAAACCGGACAAAATTCGACTTCCACTCACTCGCGCTCAGAATAGGAACACAACGGAAAGTCGTTGCATACATAAGATATAATTACCCTCTCTCTCGCTTAGAATACGAACACAACGTAAAGTTGTTTGCAAACATAAGATAAAATTACCCTCTCGCTCGCTCAGAATACAAACACAACGTAAAGTCGCTGCATACTTAAGATCGTGTAGCTCTACAAACCCAACATAAATTTGTTGCAAACATAAGATAAATTTACAATCTCGCTCTACATCGTGTAGCTCTACAAACATAACGTAAAGTTGTTTCATACATAAGAATATAGAAATTTTTATCTTATGTATGAAGCAACTTTACGTTGTGTTTGTAGAGCTACACGATGTAGAGAGAGAGAGTAATTTTATCTTATGTATGCAACGAGTTTACGTTGTGTTCGTATTCTGAGCGAGCGAGAGGGTAATTTTATCTTATGTTTGCAAACAACTTTACGTTGTGTTCGTATTCTGAGCGAGCGAGAGGGTAATTTTATCTTATGTATGCAACGACTTTACGTTGTGTTCGTATTTTGAGCGCGAGTGAGTGGAAGTCGAATTTTGTCCGGTTTGGCGTGCCATAGGCTTACGCCGCCAAACGCCACCGCCGCTGAACAAAAATAAGCGTACGGCGCCGCTAAGCACTCTGATTATCTGAAAATGAGTAACGGCGCCACCGACAATTTTACATCGGCTTCGGACTCTATTTCGTGGGAGGTCCTAGGCATTTTACAAAGTACGTTATTACGCGAATGACGCGGCTCACAAGGGTAAAACAAAGGATCGCCATTGGTCCAAAGTTTTAAGCAGGCAGAGGAAGGCGGTCGATGTTAATTTGTGACTCCCAGCAGAGTGCCAATAGAAAATCGTGGGCGGTCGTTTTAGTTCGAAGGAAACAGTCGGGGGTCATTGGCGAATGCGCGCGTGAGGTGGGTTCAAACGACCCGAATTATCAGGCTCTCCCCTTAAGTTAATAAACGTCCGCTAATAGCGTACCGAGATATCGACCGAATATAAAGCGTCCCAAGCTCTCAAATCTGTCAATTAATTGGCCTTGGCGCTACAATTTTCTAATACGTCAAAAATTAAAGCACTCAAAATCATAACGAAATTGTACGGTTAGTGGCGGGGCCATTGTGGAAGGCTGCGCCAACCGCTGAATAGGCCTATTCAAACTTCCCAGCTCTCGGTTACTGGGGACGTTATGGCCAATTAATAGGCCCAGATCCGTTTGATATGACAGTTATTAGAGCGGACTTGGAGGGACCCGCTTCCTCGAAGATTGGGCCCTTGCACCTTAGCCCCCCCCCCCCCCCGCGAAACCAATCAAAATTAGCCGCCGTCTTTTGCGCGTTATACTTGGTCGGGTTGGAGGGTTTTAACTCCGTTATCGCCACCGACTGCGAACTTCTAATTACTGGATCAAAGACCGCCAATCAATTGTCTTTAGCGTCCTCGCGCTTTTCAAAACTGTCTTGGCACCCTTTTGTCTGGCGAGGCGCCCCATTCTCTTCGAGAGCCCCGATTCTCCCGAGATTAACCGAGGAATAAATCCCCCCCCCCCTCGCTGTACAGCCTTGTCTTCCTCTTCATGGTTACCAGCTCGACGTCCTCGCTATAATTAACTTCCCGAAAAGATACCTTTAATTTTGAGCCTTTTTTCCCAGAAATAACTAAATAATATTACGTGTATGCGGAACTTCTACAATCTGCGTAGAATTAGGACAAAAAACATTTTCACGAAAAAACACGACTTGGAAAGCTGACAAGTTGCTTTCCGTTCTTATCGAATGCACACTTTTCCTAGGAGCGACTTAATAACTCAATTAATTCTACTTTTTAGGTAGAGATTAAGCTTTTAATTTTACCAAACTGTTAAGAAATTGGACTTTCAGCAGTATGGTCTGGTAATGTAGAACCTACTCTCCGTGGTTTCGGTTAGCGTTCTCTTGAGTTGTGCTTGCTTATTTTGATGCACACTCGTAGTAGCTGTACCGCAACAAATGCTATTAACAATAAGTAACTGATTGATGTGCCATTAAAATTTCAATGCCAAGTGTAGATAAATATTCATGTTCTAAATCACATGCCAGATTTTTTTATACCAATTTTATTTCTCAAAAACACAGCAATATTTTATTTTTTACAAAATTATTTCAAATATTCCTCCATCAGCTGCCACAGGCTTGAGCTCAATCAATTATATTTTCAAAGGAACGTTCTATCATTTGTGGTGTTACTTCTCGTTAAGCAGCTACAATTCTTCGGTAAAGTTCTAGTGTCCATAGGAGTAGCGTATACCTTTCCTTTTATAAATGCCCACAGAAAAAAGTCCGAAGGCGTCAGATCGAGGGAACCCGCTGGCCAATGGGCTTAACCGTATCTTTGTAGGAACTTGTTGTTCCATAAATCGGGCACTTGTCGATAATTATGTGGTGGGCCACCACCTTATTGAAACCACAATGTGTAGTTTTAATCTGAATTAATCTTATTTGATCGTTTTAATCTTATTTAATCATTTTAATCTTATTTAATCATTTTAATCTTTTTTAATCATGATATAACCTGATTTAATCCCTAGCGGGTGTCCCAATAAACATGATAGTAACGGTTGCGTCCACATATTCTCTGTTAAGCAGAATGGATAAATGCCATCCACTCTCATTTTCTTCAGTACCAAAAATTGATGGCTGCCGGGAAAACACGTTTACGAGCAATTAAGTATGATTGCTGTTCGTAAATGACAATTCTTTCTAAGCAATCTCAGTCCGCTAGTTTTCCATTTAATACATTCAAAGTTACGACCTAATTGGTTTTACATTTATGAGCTATGAAAATTTTAAAACCAGCGCTGTCAGATAGTTTTATTGACTGCTATATTTTAGTTCCTGGTTAGCACATTTACGAGCCTGAACGTAACTTGGCCCGCAATCAAAAGCTAATTTCGCGGGACCTCCAGAAAAAAATCGAATGTGAATAAATTATAATTTTCGAATCTCAGGAAAAGAGGCTCCATTTTCTAACACCCCACGAGGGTTACTCACCAATAAAAATATTCTACACCTGATTACTGAATACTAAAATTTTCAATAGATTCCACATGATTTCTACTGATCCAAAAACGATTACTATAATTATGGTAATAACCATTATTTCTACACTATTACGTTATTTTTCAAGAGACTACTTTTGAATACCGATGATTATTTTGGATTTCCTATGATTTCTCTTGAATAGGGATGATTATTTTGGATTTCCTATGATTTCTCTTGAATAGGGATGATTATTTTGGATTTCCTATGATTTATCTTGAATACCGATGATTATTTTGGATTTCCTACGATTTATCTTGAATACCGATGATTATTTTGGATTTCCTATGATTTATCTTGAATACCGATGATTATTTTTGATTTCCTATGATTTATCATGAATACCGATGATTATTTTTGATTTCCCATGATTTATCTTGAATACCGATGATTATTTTTGAATTCAAATGATTTCTCTTGAATACCGATGATTATTTTTGGTTTACTATGATTTCTCTTGAATACCGATGATTATTTTGGATTTCCTATGATTTATCTTGAATACCGATGATTATTTTGGATTTCCTATGATTTATCTTGAATACCGATGATTATTTTTGATTTCCTATGATTTATCTTGAATACCGATGATTATTTTGGATTTCCTATGATTTATATTGAATACCGATGATTATTTTGGATTTCCTATGATTTATCTTGAATACCGATGATTATTTTTGATTTCCTATGATTTCTCTTGAATACCGATGATTATTTTGGATTTCCTATGATTTATCTTGAATACCGATGATTATTTTTGAATTCAAATGATTTCTCTTGAATACCGATGATTATTTTTAATTTCCTATGATTTCTCTTGAATACCGATGATTATTTTGGATTTCCTATGATTTATCTTGAATACCGATGATTATTTTTGAATTCAAATGATTTCTCTTGAATACCGATGATTATTTTTAATTTCCTATGATTTCTCTTGAATAGGGATGATTATTTTTGAATTCCAATGATTTATCTTGAATACCGATGATTATTTTGCATTTCCTATGATTTATCTTGAATACCGATGATTATTTTTGATTTCCTATGATTTATCTTGAATACCGATGATTATTTTTGATTTCCTATGATTTATCTTGAATACCGATGATTATTTTTGAATTCCAATGATTTCTCTTGAATACCGATGATTAATTTTGATTTCCTATGATTTCTCTTGAATACCGATGATTATTTTTGATTTCCTATGATTTATCTTGAAAACCGATGACTATTTTTGATTTCCTATGATTTCTCTTGAATACCGATGATTATTTTTGAATTCCAATGATTTATCTTGAATACCGATGATTATTTTGCATTTCCTATGATTTATCTTGAATACCGATGATTATTTTTGATTTCCTATGATTTATCTTGAATACCGATGATTATTTTTGATTTCCTATGATTTATCTTGAATACCGATGATTATTTTTGAATTCCAATGATTTCTCTTGAATACCGATGATTAATTTTGATTTCCTATGATTTCTCTTGAATACCGATGATTATTTTTGATTTCCTATGATTTCTCTTGAAAACCGATGACTATTTTTGATTTCCTATGATTTCTCTTGAATACCGATGATTATTTTTGAATTCCAATGATTTATCTTGAATACCTATGATTATTTTTGATTTCCTATGATTTCTCTTGAATAGGGATGATTATTTTGGATTTCCTATGATTTATCTTGAATACCGATGATTATTTTTGATTTCCTATGATTTATCTTGAATACCGATAATTATTTTTGATTTCCTATGATTTATCTTGAATACCGATGATTATTTTTGAATTCAAATGATTTCTCTTGAATACCGATGATTATTTTTGATTTCCTATGATTTATCTTGAGTAGAGATGATTATTTTGGTTATTCTATGATTTATCTTGAATACCGATGATTATTTTTGAATTCCTATGATTTCTCTTGCGTAGAGATGATTATTTTTGATTTCCCGAGATTTCTCTTGAATAACGATGATTATTTTTTATTTCCTATGATTTCTCCTTAGTAGAGATCATTATTTTTGATTTCCTATGATTTATCTTGAATACCGATGATTATTTTTGATTTCCTATGATTTATATTGAATACCGATGATTATTTTGGATTTCCTATGATTTATATTGAATACCGATGATTATTTTGGATTTCCTATGATTTATCTTGAATACCGATGATAATTTTTGATTCCTATGATTTATCTTGAATACCGATGATTATTTTTGATTTCCTATGATTTATCTTGAGTAGAGATGATTATTTTGGTTATTCTATGATTTATCTTGAATACCGATGATTATTTTTGAATTCCTATGATTTCTCTTGCGTAGAGATGATTATTTTTGATTTCCCGAGATTTCTCTTGAATAACGATGATTATTTTTTATTTCCTATGATTTCTCCTTAGTAGAGATCATTATTTTTGATTTCCTATGATTTATCTTGAATACCGATGATTATTTTTGATTTCCTATGATTTATCTTGAATACCGATGATTATTTTTGATTTCCTATGATTTATATTGAATACCGATGATTATTTTGGATTTCCTATGATTTATATTGAATACCGATGATTATTTTGGATTTCCTATGATTTATCTTGAATACCGATGATAATTTTTGATTCCTATGATTTATCTTGAATACCGATGATTATTTTTGAATTCCAATGATTTCTCTTGAATACCGATGATTATTTTTGATTTCCTATGATTTATCTTGAATACCGATGATTATTTTTGAATTCAAATGATTTCTCTTGAATACCGATGATTATTTTTTATTTACTATGATTTCTCTTGAATAGGGATGATTATTTTTGAATTCCAATGATTTCTCTTGAATACCGATGATTATTTTGCATTTCCTATGATTTATCTTGAATACCGATGATTATTTTTGAATTCAAATGATTTATCTTGAATACCGATGATTATTTTGGATTTCCTATGATTTATCTTGAATACCGATGATTATTTTTGATTGACTATGATTTATCTTGAATACCGATGATTATTTTTGATTTCCCATGATTTATCTTGAATACCGATGATTATTTTTTAATTCAAATGATTTATCTTGAATACCGATGATTATTTTTTAATTCAAATGATTTATCTTGAATACCGATGATTATTTTTGAATTCAAATGATTTATCTTGAATACCGATGATTATTTTGGATTTCCTATGATTTATCTTGAATACCGATGATTATTTTTGATTGACTATGATTTATCTTGAATACCGATGATTATTTTTGATTTCCCATGATTTATCTTGAATACCGATGATTATTTTTTAATTCAAATGATTTCTCTTGAATACCGATGATTATTTTTGATTTCCTATGATTTCTCTTGAATACCGATGATTATTTTTGATTTCCTATGATTTATCTTGAATACCGATGATTATTTTTGATTTCCTATGATTTATATTGAATACCGATGATTATTTTTGAATTCAAATGATTTCTCTTGAATACCGATGATTATTTTTGATTTCCTATGATTTCTCTTGAATAGGGATGATTATTTTTGATTTCCTATGTTTTATCTTGAATACCGATGATTATTTTTGATTTCCTATGATTTATCTTGAGTAGAGACGATTATTTTGGTTATTCTATGATTTGTCTTGAATACCGATGATTATTTTTGAATTCCTATGATTTCTCTTGCGTAGAGATGATTATTTTTGATTTCCCGAGATTTCTCTTGAATAACGATGATTATTTTTTATTTCCTATGATTTCTCCTTAGTAGAGATCATTATTTTTGATTTCCTATGATTTCTCTTGAGTAGAGATGATTATTTTATTTCCTATGATTTATCTTGAGGACCGATTTGATTCCCTGAATACTCTTGAATACTATTGAATAGTGATTACTGTATTCTTTTTAACAAGTGAATACCGTTGATTATAATTTGAATGGCGCATGATTACTACTGATTATCAGTTATCACGGGCAAATACTACTGATTTTGAATTTCCCTCAAAAAAGTAAATGATTACTTAATTCAAACAATTGATTCTCATTTTTAACAAGTAAATACCGTTGATTGTAATTTGATTACGTTTGGATATTCTATGATTGTTACTGATTATGATTGATTACCACTGAATTATATTGATTACACTTGATTACTTTTGATATCTACTTATTTTCGATTGTCCTCAAAAGGTTCAATGATTAATAAATAATCGATTGTCGTTTTTAACAAGAAAATACCGTTGATTGTAATTCTATTGATGTTTATTGATTATTTGTCAATTCTACTGATTTTCGATTATCATTATTAGAATCCAAATAATCGATTACTTGAACCCTTGATTGCTTAAATGAGTAAACCCTGTGGCTGCACAATGGACCTCTGGTTGTAGTGCTGGGTTGGGTTCCCACCCAATTCCTAATAATAATAATAATAATAACCCCTGGGAACCCTCCAAATACTGTTCTTTTTTCTAAATAGTAGACTTACTCTATGCACCATTGGAGACTGACCAATCTTTTGATTCTCTTCATTTAATTTTTTTCGTTGTCAATTTTAGAACATTTATATGATATCCATTACTTTTGCTTTTTTTCTGATTTTCGAAAAACATTTATGTGATATCCATTACTTTTGCTTTTTTTCTGATTTTCGAAAAACATTTATGTGATTTCCATTATTTTTCGACTTTTTCAGATTTTAGAAAAACATTTATGTGATTTCCATTATTTTTCGACTTTTTCAGATTTTACAAAAACATTTGTGATTTCCATTATTTTTCGATTTCGAAAAACATTTATGTGATTTCCATTATTTTTCGATTTTTTCCGATTTCGAAAAACAGTTCCCGTGATTTCTGAATGATTTTTTATGAATTAATACGTTATCAACAATATCCCTGTAAAGCTTAATTAACAAACCCTAATGAAGAAAAACGGCTTTTTTGTTTTATATCTAGGATAATATCTATAATAATCCACTAATTGCAATATGGTAAAAGAGGGTTAAAAATTGATTAAAAATGCGGGTTTGACCTTCAAAATTGTGATATTGATCTTCAAAATTGTGATATTGATCTTCAAAATTGTGATATTGATCTTCAAAATTGTGATATTGATCTTCAAAATTGTGATATGGATCTTCGAAATTGTGATATTGATCTTCAAAATTGTGATATTGATCTTCAAAATTGTGATATGGATCTTCAAAATGTTTATCTCAAAAATAAACTAAAATATTATATTTAATTTTTAGGTTAGCGAACTTGCACAGAGATACTAAGTCAGTCAAGAAAAAACACGAAAATTTAAAAGTGCACAAGAAATGAGTTCAATTTTTAAAAGATTAAAAATATAAAAACCAGTTTATGCATTACATCTCTTAGTTATAGGTTCGGTTACAATCCATATCCTATTTTTTTGAAATAATAATTTTTTCCAATTTTTAATATGATCTACCCAGAGGCCTGAATCTCGATTTAAACATTTATTAGTATCTATTGTTATTTGAATATAATAAGATTCATGAATATTTAGTTCTATTGAATTTTTACAGGATTTTATAAGTTTAACCGAATCTGGGTTAATATTAAGGTTAGATTTAGCAATTGTATAGAGTTGATCCTTAATTTATCTTCTGGTTGTATACGGTCTTTTAAGATTTTTAGGTGCCTTGGGTATTAGCCTAGCTAATTATCATCATTATTTTTTATTATTATTAACTATTTTATTAATAGGTTTAAAAGCAGTAAAACAGCCTAAGGTGTTTTTGAAACTGTTATAGCAACTTTAGATGAAAATGTGGGGTAGAAAGGAATAATAATAATAATCAGCTAGGCTAATACCCAAGGCACCACCTTAGGCCCAAGCCATCGAGTGACTTTTAATGCCTTTATTTCAGGTGGCCGGGTTACAATGCGTAGGAGGGTGACGGCAAGCCCTTCATGACACGCGAGCCAACAGTTCCCTACACTAACTATTACCATTAACCTCTCCAAGTTTTATGAGAAGGGGAAACTCCTTTAACCAGTGGGGAGAGAACTTGGAAACTCAACGCAGAAGAAGTGGTTCCGAGTAATCACCCAATGATTATAATACAAATGATAGTCTGTTTTTTCTTCCAAAAGGCTTAAGTTTAGTAAGTTTGGCCACGTTATTTGAGCTGAGGAACATTTTACACGCTTTTTCAACAGCTAGAGTAGAAGAACCTCTAACTCTGGCTACCATTTTAAAAAAATCTAATTCCAACCTATAAATATAAGAGATGGAATTCATAAACGGGTCAGACTCCAGATGACGAAGCGATGATGCTCTCGAAACTATTCGGGTTTTGATATTTTCAATCTTTTAAAAATTAAAATGATTTGTTGTGCGCTTTTAAATTTTCGTTATTTTTTCTTAATTAAACTAGTAAAATATTATAATAAAAATTAACTACTATCTCAACCTTCAAAAGGTTGATTTTGACCTTCAAAAATGTAATCTTTAGGTTCTCAAATTTGGTCAACCCGCGCAATGGAGCTAACTCATTTCGATTTTCCTTTCAAAAGTCGCGTATCTCGACTTGCGGGACTTTGGCTCTCAGATAACGCAAATTCTTTGATCTTGAACAGTGAGTCTATTGGGTTGATATTCTCTTCATTACGACACGATGAAAGGGCTTGATAGCGTGTCTACTTTCCTTGGTTAGTTGCACTTGTCTAACTTATTCACGTCGCGTTCGGTTATACCCGTACCCGCGACTGTCAAGTTTCATTTGGACCAGAGTAGGCTTTTGACACGTATTTTATATACGAGCCTGGACTCATTTATTATCAATTTTTTAAGAGGCAACCCTCGTATTAGTCCGGGGGAAAAAATCGCCAACCGATCGAAGCGGGCCCGGTCCTCGAGGATCGGTAAAGGCTACGATAGATACCGGCCGAGCGGCACTCGGAAGTTAGGTCGACGGTCGTCGTAGTTAGAGGCGCGGCCATTCCATTGACGTCCTAAGCAATAAAACCGCGATGACCGCCGCTCCCAACTCCTTCTTCTTTAATTTTTGGCATTTTTATTGGAGAAGAGAAATGCGGAGGACGACAAAAAAGGGAAGCATCAAAATCAGCGGTTTTTCTCAAGAATGACCGTGGCCCAATCGATATTTGCGAAGGTGGTACAGCTCCGATGGAAAATTTCTTCTTTAACATATGGGTCCGCTCTTTGATTGAAGGGCTGAAGCTTAGTTTCCACTAGCACGCGTAATAGTGCATTTTTCTTTACACGCGAAGTTGAAACTCGCACTCTAAAGCTTGTTTTCCACTGGCGCGCGAAACGACGCGTTTCTCAGTTTTGAAACGTTCAAACGTTTTTAGCGCGTAAAGAAAATAACATTATGACGCGTGCTAGTGGAAAACAAGCTTTACGCGTGTACTAGTGGAAACTAAGCATTAGACCTTCGTCTTAGTTTCCACCTAGGAGCAACAAACACAGCACCCACACAAGGAGAACGCAACCCGTCAAAAGTCGTGCATTTTCTTGTGTACAGTTTTCATTGGTTAGACGCTTTAGCGCCTGCTGCCGTCGGAAGGGGAAAATTCGGAAATTGTCTCCCCCCCTGCCCGTAACACGTTCGCCCAATGAAATTGGTACACAACACTGCGTTAGCGTGTTTAAAGGCTAGCTGCGTTCTCCTTGTGTTTGTTGCTCCAAGTTTTCCACTAGCGTGCGTAGTTATGTATATTTCTTTACGCGCGTAAAACCTTTTTTACGTGGAGAGGTTGAAACTAGCCCTCTTACGCACGCGCTAGTGGAAACTAAGCATTAGACCTAAGGCTTAGTTTCCACTAGCGTGCGTAGTTATGTATTTTTCTTTACGTGCGTAAAACCCTTTGTACGTTATGAAGTTGAAACTAGCCCTCTTACGCGTGTGTTAGTGGAAACTAAGCATTAGACCTAAGGCTTAGTTTTATTAGCGTGTGTAATTATGTATTGTTCTTTACGTGCGTAAAACCCTTTGTACGTTATGAAGTTGAAACTAGCCCTCTTACGCGTGTGCTAGTGGAAACTAAGCATTAGACCTAAGGCTTAGTTTCTACTAGCGTGCGTAGTTATGTATTTTTCTTTACGTGCGTAAAACCCTTTGTACGTTATGAAGTTGAAACTAGCCCTCTTACGCGTGTGCTAGTGGAAACTAAGCATTAGACCTAAGGCTTAGTTTCCATTAGCGTGTGTAATTATGTATTTTTCTTTACGCGCGTAAAACCCTTTGTACGTTATGAAGTTGAAACTAGCCCTCTTACGCGTGTGCTAGTGGAAACTAAGCATTAGACCTAAGGCTTAGTTTCCATTAGCGTGTGTAATTATGTATTTTTCTTTACGCGCGTAAAACCCTTTGTACGTTGTGAAGTTGAAAATCGCACGGTTGGCGTCGTAGTGTAAACTAAGCATTATACCTAAAGCTTAATTTCCACTAGCAATCTGTTTTATTCGCATATTTTTACTATTTTAGATACCTAAAAAGGAGTAAGACAATCGGAAACTAATCGAAATATTTTTAGATTAATTTTGTACACTGCAAATTTGAGGATCATTTCAAGAATGCTAATAGAACACATCGATATGCCACCACGTACAGATGGCGCTTTTATGACATTGGGTTTGCAATCTAAAAATAAATTTTATCTAAACTGCAAATGAAAATAATTAATTAGATCACTATTATTCCCCAAAAAAGTAAACGTATAAGATCATATCACGATCAGGTAGATACATTTTATGTGTTCTAAACGTGTTCTTGAAATCTACCTGAAATTTGCAGTGTATTCGATTTATTGATTTGAAAATCGGTTTTCAAGATTTTAAGCCCCATTTTATGATAGATTTTGCCACTGATTTGACGTTGGATTTCGTGGTTTCTAAAATCCATTTTCGTAGAATATTCGACCCGTTGCTTGTATTGATGTTGATTTGGGTCGATATACAACCATTATTATTTAAATTTCTTCGATTTTTACGTATAAAGCCAGGTTGACAAAGGCTGTCGAAATACGAAAACCGCCAGCTTACGCCGCTGCTCTTATCAATATTTAAGCGCCTTTTAGAAACCCTTCGGACTCTCTACACGAACTCCTTTAGAGGAAACGTCATACAATGGCGACCCTTGTAAATTAACTTCCCTCTGAACACGGGCGCGCTGCGTGACGACCTTCAACAGGCGCCAGTAGACCAATTTCGTTATTTCGTTTTTCGTAATGAAAATTAAAGGGGAACGGCCAAGCTTTTACAAATATGGCCTTAATTCCGTATCGAAAGATTAACAAGACTTTCAATATACTAACACGTACCTTTTTTGGTCTTGAAAAAGTAGCTTTTGTCCCAAAAAGTTTAAACGAAAAATAACGCCAGGTGTTTGGGTTTGAATTTTCGCCGCCATCTTAGGGGCTGCCGCCAGCGCCCCTAACCCCGTATGAGCGATTTGCGAACTATCCTCACTTTTAAAATCGCGCAATTTAGGCTTAGGTCTCTTATAACTGGAACGCGCCGCGCGTGCAAAACAAATTTTTCGCGTCTTCAGCAGCGCGCACTTTTACGTTGTTTTTCTGTCTCACCGACTTCTCACCAGGTGTCGCGGCGGACGCGCGCTTTTCGATTTCCCGAAATTTCTTTATTTTATTAAAAATTAACCACTCAATATTTTTGATGCGGTTTTCGCCATAGATTTTAGTTTTTAATGAGCTATAGGGCTATCCAACTGGTTAAAGCTTGACCGTTCCCCTTTAAATAATTTTGACGCGTGTTGTTGTCGAATTGCTTTTAAAAATCATTCTCGGAACGTTATGGAGTGCACTCGTAGTAACGCAAACTGACTTTGAAATGAAACACGCGAGAGAGTGTTTGAGAACTTCGCTACAGCCACTGAATCGAGAATCTTGGTCACGATTAGGTACTCATTATTGTCGCCTTTCGAAGTATAAATCATCACTCGGTATAATTGTATACAGGAGCGTCTCGCGCTCGGGCGGCGCGGCGGTCAGCGTTCTCTCTCTGTCCGGCGCGGGTGGGGGGATAGAGGCTTGCGCCGCCGCTAAACACCGCCACCGCCGTTAATTTTGAACGCGCCGGTCGCGCCGCCGCCGATAATTTTGAACGCGCTGATCACGCCGCCGCCGATTGTTCGAAAATCGGCGCATGCCGCCGCCGCCGATACAAACAACGGCGCGCCACCGTTCCTTTTTTTCCTTATTCACTTTTTTTTTGGTATATTAAGCTTGGTTTTCATTTACGCGAAAATAACGACATTTGAACACGACGTCGAACGTCAAATTTGGTTTTCGGATTTCGGTCGACGCAGAGTAATAGCATTTTCACTAAGCGTCAATAGATTCCAGAATTGCTATCTCCCTTTAAATTTAAATGTTGCTTGGTTTATCGATATGACCCCTCCCCTTTTCCTTCGGTTGACCCTAGTTTTCCGTTAGTTCCTAAATCCGCCGCCAGAGCGCACATTTAACAATCGCCCGAAGCAAATATTTGGAAACGGGGCGTCCCTGTGTGAAGTACATTAATTAGTCCATGGAAGGACTAGTACGAGTTGGTATTTGCCCTTGCCCTTCTGGTCGCGTGTTTTTTCAACTGTCGCTACAAAAAATAGCTCTAAAATTTAAACAAACGCCGGCGTACGCCACCGCCGCCGGTCATTTTGGCCACACCGAAGACGACGCCGCCGGTATATTTTGGGTCAAATGCCGCCGCCGACCCATATCAGATCGGCGCAGGCCTCAAGGGGGGGGGGGGGACACGGAGTGCGATGATAACGCCCCAGGCGGTATAACTGCGCATTGGCACCTATTTAACAATTCCCAGCACATAAGTTTGAATTAGCCGGGCCCCTAATTACCTACAATGCTTCATTAGCGAAGTTTCGAACCATTAATTACTCAGACACTCACGCCCTTCCTTCGCGCGTATAATTTGTTTTCCTATTTCGACCACCCCGCGCCTGTAGATTTGCCTCGCAATTCGGTCGCCGCAGTTTGCCTTCAAATTCGAATGATAATCCTCGGAAATAGGATTACCCATTCCATTTAGGCGTCTGTATTCGGGCCGTGGACGCGACGTTCGCCATATTTGCGCGTTGTTCCCTTATATTTACGACTTTATCCAATTATAAAGAAGTGCCCCCCCCGCGTAAACTTCATCAGGAAGCGCGTCTTGTTGAATAGTTTTCGATTTGAAATTTTCATTAAGAGACGAGATTCTGTTTTCTGACTATAGAGGGCGGCCGTGTTTGTTTTAAGTTTTGACGATCGAAAAGTTTCGCATCTTTATCCGCGTAAATAAATTACCACGCATTTATAGTGGACTTTTAAATTTCTTATTTAATTTCCTTTATACTTTATTGAGATACATTCGCGATCGATGTTACATAATAAGTGAAAATTTTAAATTACATTTTTTGTATAACACATTAAAAACTATAATTTAATAATTTTTTAATTTATATAGATAACAGTAATTTATAAAATTTAATTTAAGCTTCTATGAAGAATGTATTTATTATTATTTAACATTATTTAATTATTTATTTATACCAAGAATAAATTGGCCTTTCCATAAAATATTTCTACGTGCTTTCACTGTTTTTTTCTACGTCACCCACCACCAATTTCGCTAAAACTAAACCAAAACTTGGCTGTACTTTTGCATTTTCCGTTACGATTTCCCCAAACATTTTACACGGAGCGCGGGTTAGGCTTAGTGACTTCGGAGTTCAAACTGATTTTAATTTATTTTCGATACTAATTAAATGAATTATTATTGCAATACTCATACCAACTCCGTAAAAGTATTGTAGCTTAAATGATTATAAAAATACTATAGTCACCCTTAGACAAAGCGATAACGCAGTGGTCCTGCATGTTTGATATAGTGTTATAAGGAGGTATTTATGACAATAATTCCTAGGGCGAGACATTTCGGGCCCCGGGGCAAATTATGCATCGTGGTCCCCTCTTAACTGAAATTTTCAAGATGGAGAGCTAGGCGATGGGTCCTTTTCCGCCCGACCCAGGGGATTTTGCCCTCTCTGTACAGACGGTCTATCTTTCTCACAATTCTCAGTGGATGAGAACCCAAGAGAGTTCGTCTCAGTTTAAAGACCGTTGAGAACGATAACCCGTAAAATGAGGTTTCAGTATAAGTTTAACCATGGACTAATTATAGTACTTCGTACAGGGACGCCCCATTCCCAAAATCTACGCTGGGCGATTGTTAAATGTGCGCTCTGGCGGCGGGTTTTGAAAGCTGCGGAAGTCTAGGGTCAAAAGAGGAGAGGGGGGGGTTGCATTAGGGATAAAAAAATTGTGATCTGTCGTCTGCCGGTACTAGCCCATGCTTTTGTAATTTGTACACATTCTTTGGTTAATTTTGGTTATTTGTATGTTTTTTTGTAAATTTTAAAATATGAATTTATCTTCTTTGACGGATAAGACATTATTTAAGTCCCCTACTAAAAAAAAAGTGAAAAAACTAGGGGAAATATATGATGAATTGTCTTCTGGTAAGTGTTTACTAAGGCTTAATACCAGCCTTGTGTTATTTTTAATGTTGTTTGGGTTATATTTTATTTTTATAGATGATGATGAACTTAAAGAATGGCCAAATTTGGCAAATGAAATTAATGATTTTGAGCTATTAGAAAGGAAAAGTGATCATTCAAATATATCAAAATCGCAAAAAGCTGCACCATTTAGAGTTTTTGATGATATCTCAAATGGTAAATTCTATTTCATAAAGTCATATTAAGTTACAAATTTTTATGTCACCCAACTTTGAATAATAATTTTAGATTCTGATCTTCAAATTCATTCTCCATCTAAAACATCAGTAATTAACCCAGTTTCGGAGGAAATAAAGCAGAACTCTCGAAGTGGAACTGCAAGTGCATGGTACATCTGTTTTATATCGTTCTTATATTAAGTTATTAACTTTTATATAATTTTTAAATAGCGCAAAAAAATCAAGAAAAAAGAAATTGTTAAAACAGCAACTTTTAAAAGGTATACTGTAACATTAAAATTTAAACACCAACTTTAAATTAAATGTTATAATTTCTAGATACGCAGTTTGATGTTAACTTTAATGGTGCATGGCAAAAAGCACAAGAATCTGTCCAATCATTTTTGGTTCTAAATACAGAAAAGCGTACAGAGGAAATATTGAAATGGGTAGCTGGCATAAAAGAAGGGGACTTAATCTTTGATAAAGTGAAAATTTTATATGAACCTGTTTTTACTCAAACCCGAGAGGATTGTGTTTATGAGAAACACAAAAGCATTTTCCTTTCACGATTGAGTAATGTTTTGTCAGAAGAGCAAAATTGTGATGTAAGGCAACTACTTAACCATAACTTTATTTCTAAGGTTTAATTTGTTCATTATGATTGCAGACTGATTTAAGTGAAAAGGAGAAAGAGATTGGCATTAAATACATTTTATGGCCATTATTTAATTCATTGAGGGAGGTGGTTGGTGAAATTGAATCTACCAGCGAAAACATAGTCAACAATCAGGTCAACGAGGACTATCAAAGTTTATATTATATCACTGGATTCGTATTACATAAGCTACTGAAACCCAAAAACACAGAAGCTAGTCATAAAATAGGAGCTGTTTTAAGGGAGTTAAATAGTGAGAAAGTTCCAAAAGGGGTTAGAGATTGGGTTGACAAACAAACTCGTAATGGTTTAATTTATCCCACTGAAGAAGCGTTTAATTTTTTTAAGTTGTTAAATTTTCACATATTAGAATATTTTAACTCAAATTATGTTAAGGATAAAAAGATATTGGCAGTGAGAGCTATTAGGGAAAATATAAATATTAATGCCCAATGGGATAACATCTGTGAAAAAGCGAAAGTAAACAAGGAAGCAGGTGTAATAGTGTTAAATTGTATCATAGATACCATTACCAATACGGCAGGAAATGGACACACCAATAAATTAAGAAATGATATAAAACTAAATCAAAGAAAAAAAAGATTTGTTACCAAAGCCAACACAAAAGAAAATACGAAAAAGAAAATTGAAAATGACGTCAAAGCGAGAATAAGTTCCAAGTACCAAATTGATGTAGATTTGTGATAGGTTCTGTAAGCTTAGTGATAAACGAAAAATGCAATAGAGTTCAGTTCCTATTTTAATAAAGATTTCTTTTACATTTTTAAGAGTTAGTAGTTTCAGTGTTTCCACCAGAAACTTTTAGGTGAACCATCATTTTTCCATCTTCCATTACTTGCAGTCTTTGACTGGTCCTTCCGTATTGATACAGGGTTGGCTTTGACCCAGATTTGCAAGCTTGCCGTTGCTTACTGAATAGCTGCTCCAACGGATCTTGGTTAGCATGGGCAGTTAAAACAAATTTCGCACCTTTTCCCAACAAAAATGGGATAATTTCCAACATGGCATTTGCTAAAAGTAAAATTACGCTTGCGGGTTAAAATTAGAGACCATTTTGAAATAAGTATTCAATACTGACTTGTTTGACGCAATCCTGACAATGTTTCTGTTGTAAGAAGCATTTTCTTTTTGTGACTACTTTTTTCATTTAAATTATGAACATAATTCTCCCACTCGGTTAGGTAGCCAAGGAAGTCGGTCTTAAGCCACTGAAAAAGGGGTGAATACAATTAAAACTCTGAGAATCAGTTGCCAAACATTTACTTTACTTCTAGTCTTTTATCATTTGGTGATGTGAATGGTTTGATATCGTTGTTTCGTAAATAGTATCCATCATATAAATGGCCAACATTCAATACATCAAACCACTTATTAAATGTTTCTATAAAGCGTATCAACTCCTTATGCTCTCCAGGAAAATATGATCTTAAAGCGTTTGCTACTGATTTGCTCAGGATTTGAGTAGCGAGCTTTACCTAAGTTTGAATAAAATACAATTATCAGTGAGTAATTTAATAAGAACTTAATCATAACATACCTTCATTTTGTTTTCAAGTGACACGTGGTCTATAGTAATTTTGTGAAGCTTTCTGAAATTAGCCCCATTTTCCATATCTTTACGATACAATGCTTTAATAACATCCCATGTGAGTTTTTCACCATTAATTTGCATTAAGCGATAGGTACATCCCTCTGTACTACTGCCTAGGCAATTTCGAACGGTTTTTATCAAGTGGGGTACGTCACATATGAAGAATAGTGGCCTTTCAGGAGCAAATGGGTTGTCACATTTGTAATTGTCTTCTTTAGTGTTCATATTAAAGCATTTCCTGTTAGTGGAAGCTCCGTCTCCTACCACGCCTAACACTTTAAAGCCTGTGAACTCCAGCTTTAGGATAGCTTCCCACACAAGTGTATCCAATTTCTCAGCAGTCAGTGAATTAGTTGCAAAATGCGCAAATGGACGTTTAAACCCTGTTGTAGCTCCCCTAATCATAAATTGCAATACGTGGCTTGCCAAGGGTTTATCCTTGTAAAACTCGGAACGAAGTTCGCTTAGCCGCTGCTCAGCGCTACTTAAATGAGTGTATCCAATCACTTCACCAGTATTCTTCCGGTACACCAGATCTTCTTCGATCTTAATTTCATCACAAACCAGGAAAAAATATTCCTGGTGTTCTTGTGTTTTTATTACTTTGAAATCTTTCTTCATTCTTAGAAAAACTTCGTCATGAAAACCTGGTGTTACTCCAAGATTTTCTGAGTGCCTGGCTAGCGTGTTTTTTGAGGGCAGTAACATAACTCCTGATTCATGCAATGATTTGTAAAGAGCAGGTGATTTTGCGTACATAAACATGCACCACTGTAAAACAAGCGGGTGCCACCTCCTCCCATTTTTATGTTTGGTTTGTAGCATTTTCAGTTGGGTTTTAAGAAAAAGTCTGGAAAAGTCACTATTAGTCTTGTCGTAGCCCTTTTTTACACTTTCTTCTAAAATTTCAAGAAGATAATTGTGATCTTGTCCAGGAACTTCCTCTCCAAGTTTATTAATTTGTTTAGACATTTTAGTTTGAAGTCTTTTTATTTTGGTCTTTAGTTCATATTCTTTGTTTTTACTTTCTCGTAACTTCTTGGCAAGTTCAGTTTTATTCAAGTTGGAAAATCTTGTGATACTTGTGTCCAGTTTTTTCTTCTTGCGACTAATTGTCACTTGCAAGCTTAGTCTTTGCTTAGCACAAGCAAAACACCTTGATTTATTTCCGATATTTAAAATAAGTTCACATTTGTCACTATGGATTCCACCAGATATTAAGCTGATAAAACCCTTATTTTGCGGCCTATTTTCAAAAATCTCAAAAAATTCTCTAGCATTATTCCCTGGGCAAAGTTTATACGAGTTGAAAAGAGTAAAAACATCCTCCAAATCTTGAAGAGACCTCATTTTCTTGGGAAATTGTGAAAAAATATCTGGATGATCCAATGGCTTTCCTTGAACTTCATATTTCGGTATACAATCATGATCTAGCTTGATACAATAGATAACTTTGTCCGTTCCATCTTTGAATTTGCATATTATCAGTCCATTTTTAACTTCCGTAATTCCCCATTCCAGTGGAGGAGAATACGCTTTAATAATGGAAAATAGATCGACTGAGGAAACTGGTGGTTGTATGATGTTGTCTTTTTCCGTTAATACATTATTACAAGGTACTGGGGCTGTAGAATCTATATCCATATTAATAACTGGTTCAATTAGGGTCACTATCGAATTATTAACTTCTACTATTGGTGTAGTTGTATTGACAACATTAATTTCACGTTCACAGTCCCTAGATTGAGCTACTGGCTGATCTTCATGCCGCGGCTTTAATACAGAGACCAATTCCTAAAGGAAAATGAGTTGCTATAACATAAATATCCTATGCTTAAAATGTAACTATCACTTTCTATAATATATAACTTACATGACTATGCACAGGGTCAGGAAATTCCGGAGTAGGGCCTTTTCCTCCTACGAAATGCTTTGAACATAAATACGTATTTGTATTTACTCTGCTAATGGGGTAATCTTCCCTGTTCAACCAATTAATCCATTTTTGGCATTTTTGATGACTTCTCTTAGGTTTGGGAAATGGTATCCAAAACACATCCTTCATAAATTCCTTATTACTGTATCTTGAATCACTTTTGCAAGATTTGTAAACACAGAGTTTTTTCATTGTATTGAAAATAATAAGAACTAACTTAATTTGAAATAGAAAAAGTACAAGTACACCGTGCAAAATAACGAACCGTTTTGAAAATAAAATTTAAAAACCGTCTGCAAGACTGCAACTCTCACGAAATAAATTGGCGTAGATGGCGACAACATCTTCCGTTTTGTGACGTTTTGACCCTAGTAAATTTTTGGCGGGCGGGTAAAAAAAGGGGTTTGCATTTAACATGCGCCTTTCAGAGCTTTCTAAAGGAATAGCTTGGGAATGGGGCGTCCCTGTACGAAGTACTATAATTAGTCCATGGTTTAACCACGGCCAACTTTGATCACGCTCTGTTCGCGCTACAGCGGCCAACACATTCGTCGAAATTCCGCGAGCAAGGATTTTCCCCCTATAAACTGTACTGTAACGTGTAGGAGTTCAGCACCACGCTCGGTTGTTATATTGACTTCAATGTAAAAACTATTCTAAAAATAATAATCCGCTAGGGGCGCTCCCGTCATACACATCTTTTGCTCATAGGTTAACACAGAAACGTCAACGAATGAGATGGCCGCTGTAGCGCGAGAGATCAAAGTTGGCCGTGGTAGACCTTATGGTAAAAGTTGCAATGGGCATTAGTTTTGCCTTGGCAACCGAAAATGTTTAATAATAATAATAATAATAATAATCAGCTAGGCTAATACCCAAGGCACCACCCTAGGCCTAAGTCATCGAGCGACTTTTAAAGCCTTTAATTCAGGTGGCCGGGTTACAATGCGTAGGAGGGTGGTGGCAAGCCCTGCATGCCACGCGTACGAGCCAACAGCTCCCTACACTAACTATTACCGTTAACCTTATCAAGTTTTTATGGAAGGGGAAACCGAAGATCTCGGGGGAAAACCCCTTAAACCAGTGGGGAGAGAACTTGCAAACTCAACGCAGAAGGAGTTGTTCCGAGTTTCACCCAGTGCCACAAGTTGGGATCGAACCCGGCTCCTCTTGCTGCGAGGCGAAAGTGCTAACCACCCCACAACACAGTATGTATTTTTCCCCATTGAAAATAACACGGTAATCTGAGCCCTTCTAAAAAGTAATAATAATAATTCTAATTAAAATTATTAATTTTGATCAAATTCAAACAACTAAATTCTATTTTATTAATTTTGAAAAAAATCATTTATTACCGTCGATTGGGCGATTAGGTGGTAAATATAACTTTTTATTTTTATATTTCGCTTTTCTCCATTTTTACCGATTCTGATCAATTTTTACATATTTTGATCAAATTGACCAAAATATCATAAAATTAATTTCATTTGTCAATTTTGATCACTATTTTTTAGGTTTTGAAAATTTTCACAGGGGGGGGGGGGAACCCTTAGAAGCGCTCAGATTCACATGTTATTTTCAATGGGAAAATATACATACTGTTGGTTGCCATGGCAAAACTAATGCCCATTGCAACTTTTCCCTTGGTGAAATTTCATGTTACCATAAGGTCTACATACCCACCTAGTTTCAACAAAATCGGTGATTATCACCTCGGGTAGTCTCCTCGTCAGTAGCAGACGACATACCGAGCTCAAGGAGTAATATATATAACGTTGATCTAAATCATCCTTGCAAAAACAGTTTTCCTTCCCCCTCTTACCACGACTATTATATTTTCCTAGCTCAAGGGGAAGGCAGTTAAGGGGGAAAACTTCTTGAAGAAACCTTTTCAATTATCTTAAAATTTCAATGAAAAATATCAAAATTTTTAGAAGTACGGTATACGTTGTATTTTCTTTTGGTTTTCATCTCAAAAGCAGCTTGAAAAATAAAACAATTCGGATTTAAATTGAACCAGAAAACGTCCGATAAATTCATTATTTCGCTCTCAAATCATCGCATTTTTTTGTAGCTGTTAAAGTTTCGCACCCAAATTTTAAATGGAAAAATCGTACTTAAAAAAGAAAGTTGTAAAGTAATTTTTGGATTATGGAAACCATAAAATATATAATATATAACCTTAACACTCTTGAGGTTTTCCTCGCTTATTTCAATTTTTGGCATTCGCGTCACTCGTCCATTTTAACCAGCGTGAGTTAAGCTTGTATTAAACTTTTAAAAAAAATGTCACCAGCAGCGCCTCTAACGGGGGTACATTTCAAATACCTCAAAGTCATAAACAATTGCGCGCGGCGCTCGAAATAGCCATATTTAATAGTTTTTAAAGGCTAAGAAACGCGGTCCTGAAAACCATTTTCGCAGAAATAGCAGTTTCTCGTTCTCGCTACCTTGAAAACAAGAGGACCACGCTTCGTCACAAATAATAGTTTCACTCGAGCTTGCCTAGTACATTTCACAAAACTTAACTTAACAAACAGGTATTTATCAAGAATTAATTGTGTACTTATACCATAAGTAACATATTATATTAGGAAAAACTATAACCGAACTGATTTTCAGAGCTATTGCTCAATTTGGTTTATAGTTCTCAGCACAGAGCCCCGTATTGTATAAATATGCCTAAGGCGAAATATACCAAGGACCATAACACTCAATTCGAGTGCAAGTCCGAGTCGGGGTTTGGCGAAAAAGGATTCGGTCAGGAAATTAGCATTAAAACAATGTCATACTTAAGGTTATTAAGTTACTTATGTTTATACTAAGTATAAATAAATACATTATTTGAATATAATAGTGTTAAACTCAGAAATTTTGCGTTGTTTCGTTGCTTTCTTATTTCTACCGTTTGGAGTCGTCTCAACTTACTTTAGAGAAACATTTACAAATCTCCACCAGTGTTTCCATTGTTTGAGGAGCCAAAATCCCGCAGTCCGGTTACCACATTTTCAGCCAAACCCCCAAAACATTTTTAGCCACGCCCCCTCCCAAATCTCATCGGAAAACATCCCAAATATTTTCTACTTTCGTAGGCTAACGCGGAAAATAAAATTATATTAAAAAAATATTATAAAATACAAAAATAGGTAAAATTTATATTTTTTTTCGGAAATAGTACTTTTTCTCAAAAAATTTAAAACAAAATTTTTAAGGTCAAAAATCACACAAAATAAATGATTTTCACTTAAAAATCCCTTTATTCCACGAATATTCTCCAAAAAAGAATCTATTTCTCTAGCGCTAAGGCTTTCTAACGCCACACGACGTTACTAGGATTTTAGTTCCTGTCTAAACGAAAGACGGCGGCAGCGGCGGCGACGGCGGCGTTGGCGGCGAGAATAGTAGCGACTACGGGAGTTTTCCACAATCCTATGCTAGGCTCGCGTATAAAACTAAAAATGTCTTTCGGAATTTCTTCACGCGTTCGATCCCTTTAAAGCGAGTTATTGCCACCCGGCGTTACGGATTTCGCTTCGACGTGTGCCTTCGAAACTGTCTAAAGCTGATATATAGGCGCGTTCGTAACTAATAAATTATTCCGAACTCGAAAACTCTAGGTTTTTCCCGTTTGAGATTTTTATTAAACATCATAATTTCCCCTTAAGAAATGACTCTACGGGCTACAAATTCCTCGAAGGTTTTTATTCTTGACAGGGCACCCTCTTTATACTTGTCACTCGCAGCTGTAGCTTAACATTAAATACGCTCATTTTTTACGTTCAAAATGTTATAAGAAACAACAGAATCAGCGAAATATCTAAAGCACTTCATTCTAAGAATCAGAATTTTATATTTTAAATTATACTTTTTGGTTTTTTGACATTTATTTTAATTGCTTTAGTTTTTATGAAGAGATTTAACGTCCGCGTAGGGAGAAAGTGTGTAAGTTTATAATTATGTTTCACCAGAGTGTTTTAAGGATAGCATTGATTTTCTCGCCAGAGTAAGGGCACACTCGCGCACGCCTAGGGCCCCGAATTTTGGGGCTCCATTTTCCCGACACGACGGGGATGTAAAACTTAAGATTATATCATTTTATATTAGCTTTGTAGGGGATGCCAATGGGCTCCTGCGTCATAATGTGGTCATAGGTCGGAAACACTTTTGGTCTCCGGTCCTCCAAACTCCAATGGAAGGTTGGGCTTCCAGTCTTAAGGTCTCCAGGTCTCTAATCTCCATCGCGACTAGAGTCCTCCAGGTCTCCAATCTCCATCGCGACTAGAGACCTCCAAGTCTCCATCGCGAAAAGAGGCCTCCGGTCTCCAGATATCCAGACTCCATCGAGACTAGAGGCCTCCAGTCTCCAGATCTCCACTCTCCATCGCGACTAAAGGCCTCCAGTCTCCATAGAAATCACAAGTCTCCGGTCTCGTAGGCCGTAGCCGCCGATGTGTGTAAGTGGTAGAGGAGCACAGGAGCTTCCCTTTTTGGGTATGACATCAATTCTACGTCATTCCATACACAGCTATCAGTAAATATTTCAACTAAATAACGAAGTTACGGTAAATAATTAGACTTTTGATAAAATCCACGATTTCACTTCGAGTGTTTTTTTTTACCACCATTTTTAAAAGACATGATTTGATAGTTATACAAAGTTAGCAACTTGCGCAAAACTAATCTAAAGAAGAGAATTTTGTCTACGATTTTGTCTTGTACGCAAAATTTAATTACAATACCAGACTAGTTTCGGTAAAACAGCCTACCATCATCAGTGATCTAACCCTAATACGACGGAATAATCAACTTAAACAAAGTAAACAAAGTCAACCAATGATTTGATAGTTATTTGTTAGTAGTTTAAGGGGTTTTCCCCCGAATTCTTCGGTTTCCCCTTCCATAAAAATTTGTTGAGGTTAACGGTAATAGCAAAAGTAGCGTAAGACCCAAAAGTGTGTCAGAATGGTAAAGTAGTTAATGAGAGTTTGTCGCAAAGTAAAACAGGGAAACGAAGGGGGGTCGGAAAATACGTCATCAAAATTGAGGTACTCTAGCGCCGCCGAGTGAGGCGTTTTAGAACGTATGTTTACGGGCGAGTAAATCGAAGAGAGATAATCGCGCTAGACTATAGACTAAATATAATGATTCTAGTAGTATTCCAACTAGTAGGTTATGTAGTCTATAGTGTGACTAGGTCTCACTAGAAAATTTTATAGGCGCGAAGGTACAGCTGACACACTTTTGGGTCTTATGCTACTTTTGGTAATAGTGAGTGTAGGGAGCTGTTGACTCGCGTTTCATAAAGGGCTTACCACCATCCTCCTACGCATTGTTACCCGGTCACCTGTTTAAGGCATTAAAAATTGCTAGATGACTGGGGCTTAAGGTGATGCCTTGGGTATTAGCCTAGCTGATTATTAATAAAAAACAAAACAAAAAAAAACAAGTATAAATCTTTCGCTCCTAGTTACAGCGATAAAATACTATTTCTTTCTTTGGTTTCGTACTTCCTAAATCGCCAGCCATAAGGTCGATTTCTAGTAATTAGCTAAGGAAACCTACACGAAGATAATATATTTCAGAACAGAGCAATATTATAAATAAAATATTCACTTAATATTTGGAGATAGCATTATATTTCTATATACAATGGTTTGCTCCAAACTATAACCGAAAAATTAGTTATCTAAGTTTCCCATTAATATTTAAATATGGTTAAAATTTGTCCCTTCATTCTTTTTTCTAAGTTCAAAGCAAAAACGGATGTAATCAGCTAGGCACCACCCTAGGCCCAGGTCATTTAGCGACTTTTAATGCCTTTAATTCAGGTGGTCGGGTTCTATTGCGTAGGTTAGCTAGCCCTTCATGGCGCACGAGCTAACAGCTCCTTACATTCACTATTAGCGTTAACCTCTACTAGCTTTTATGGAAAAGGGAAACCGAAGAGCTCGGTGGGAAACCCCTTTAACCAGCGGGGACGGAGCTTGCAAACTCTACGCAGAAGGAGTTGTTCCGAGTTTTTCATCCAGTGCCACATATTGGGATCGAACAAGGTTCCTCTTGCTGCGAGGCGAAAGTGCTAACCACTTCGCCACCCCACCCTATTTCTTTATTAATTTTTTTAAATTCTCCAAGACCTATTGGTACTGGTTATTACTAAGTTTTGTAATTAGTTTAAAATTGATTAGGGTTTAGCGTTTTTTGGTCCTTTTTTACTAGAGCCTTTTCTACCTTGTCGCGTGTTTAAGCAGTTTTTCCATTACAAAAATTATAGGTGGTTCTTTTTTACCATAACATTGAGCCTTTGATATCTCCGCAACCGGATGAACTAATAGTTCAAGAGCCCATGACAAAATAATTAAGTTAATATTTTTTTTGAACGAGGATATTCTTACGAATCAGAGTGGGTTTTTTTGAAAGATACGTCACTTCCGGAAACCCTTTAATCAACCCATAAGGTACACACTTGACATAGGCATCAAAGTGGGGGCTAAACCCCACTTAAATATTTTGTTTAATTTTCCTACTTTTGGGAACACATTGTTTTCGCTGATTATGGTAATTTTAGATGGCGTAGGTCACGAATATACCAGGTATCAAAGCGACAAAATGGAAAATTTTCAGTGGTGACGCCATAAATATGGCCGCAAATTCGTTCCTCTAATCGTATCTGTCTGTACGAGTAATTTGAGGCCATCTTAAAGGCGTCATAACTGAAATTATTCAATGGATACCTAATATATTCGTGATCTACGGCCTCGAAAATAAGTAAAAAAATGTAGCCCTACCAAATTGGAAAATTTACTTCTGTGACTCCAAAATATTAGCAAAATAAACCAAAATATTTGAGTTAGGTATAAGAAACGTTGTCAGATTCACTGTTTGGTCCCACTTTGGTTGTCGAAATGAGTTATTTTAAGAACGTAAGACCCGTTAGAGAAATTTTTAACAGTTACCCATTATTATCCTCGTTCAAAAATATAATAATGATAAAATACGCGAAAAAGTAGATTAGTCCATAATTAAAAGGGATAATATAGCTAAATCCTAAACAAATTTGAAGAAATTAAAAAAACTTACTAATAACTCGTACCAATAGGTCTTCGAGCAAAAAACGCGTAACTCGGATCAAATAGATCTTCGAGTAATAATCTAAATTTCTGGCTATTTTATTTATTTTTAATTTAGATTATTACTCGAAGATCTATTTGATCCTAGTTTCGCGTTTTTTGCTCGAAGACCTATTGGTACGAGTTATTAGTAAGTTTTTTTAATTTCTTCAAATTTGTTTAGGATTTAGCTATATTATCCCTTTTAATTATGGACTAATCTACTTTTTCGCGTATTTTATCATCCTTCTCACAGTCCATAGGTGGTTTCTACTAACTTAACTGATCAAAAATATAATAAGCCACGGTGTACTTGTAACTTCCTTATTTCGTCATGGACTCTTGGACTATTCGTAGCTTGCTCGTGGGTGTGACTTGTGTTCGTTGCCATGGTAACGCGCATAAGTCGTCCATGACATTAAAACGCTAATGGTGGTCACGTGATTATTTCGTAGAATCGTGTGTCGTTTCAAGGCGGGGCTTAGTTATGACGTATGCTACGAGCAAGCACACAATAACACGAGGTAGGGAAGGTAGAAGCATCCCAATTTGCACCAGGTTTTTACCTCTCCGAGGGGACAAAGTCCCCTAGGAGGGGTTATACAACGACCGTGTCTGTCTGTGGGTCGGTCTGTCTGTCTGTCAGGACTGCGAACGCGTTCGCATTTTCGGTGCAAAGTGTAATCACTGCGTACGCAGTTTCTCAAAGGGTTGGCAAAACCACCGTGTGACGGTGAGCGTTAACGGATGCATTTGCGGTTTGGTTTGGATGGTGTTTTTTCGCTCACCGTCGTGACGGTTTGGTGTATTACGTTTTTGTAATGTTTATGCGTAGGTTGTGAGTGTTGAATTTGTTGTGTTTGTGTTCTGATGGTTGTGCATGTTGAGTCTGTTGTGTTTATATGGGCGTTTTCTCTCCAACTTCTTCTTAATGACTTTGGGACGGACCGAGTGCTGAGTGTAATGCTACCTCTCAACGTCCAATGGCAGGGTTTCCACCAGTTGCACACGGTATTCGTCTTAGTATCAATTTGCGATCGCATCGGGCGGGATTTGAACCCGATACCTCCTGATTGACAGGCGGACGTTCTACCACAGAACCACCGACACTTGTTACGCCTTATTGAAAATTAGACCTTCAGCTTTATCGGAAGCGTATTTAATAGAGTAGGAAATTTTGGTTTAATTGAAATAGAATTGAAATTGAAATTATTGCATCGAAGAAATTCTAATTTAGCGTTTCTCTATTGATTAAAAACAAATGCGCCACCCAGGTTTCGAACCCAGACCATTCGGCTTGGCAGTCGAGCGCTCTACCACAGAACCACCGATAGCTGCTTAGATTCACTGAAATTAAGACAGGCATCGTAAGCATAATAGGTAATAAAGTCTTTTTTTATTAATGAATTTATGAAGGCCTAATCTGGTATTTTTTAAAGGTTAAATCTTGTTTTAGCGCAGTCAGCCGAGATTAGAGGGTTAAAGGGTAGACCCTGTGGGTGGTCCACTTTCTTAACGACCTATATATAGTTCTGTTAATTCAAAGGAGATAATTTAACGTTAATTGCTTTAAGAGGTGGCGGTTAGTCAAGTGGCTCTCTGTGCTTTGTTGATGGTAAGGTTTTTGCTTCTTGTAAATACATTTGGTGTGGATATTTGGATATCTACGATTTCTAACGCAGTCAATGATTTCTTGGGTGTGCGAGTCATTATATGATATTGGAAATTGGACGGCATTGGTCTTTTTCATGTGGTATGCGTCACAACGTCAACAGGAAGTGAACGAGTCGTCCACTACCAGATATCTACGGTATCTTCATCAAGGGCGAGTGTTGAAATAAAATGAGCGTTAAAGATGCGGCAAGTATTTCGTAAGCGAGTAATTCCAAAAAGCCTCTGTAGATATTTCTTTCATTAAAATTTGCTTCGTATTATATTTAACTGATAAACTTGTTCTGTAAAAGGGCTTAATTCAATTGTGCATTGTTATAGTACGTCTAACTTACTGTTGTAACTACTTAACTTATGATATTCTGAATAAATTAAAATTGGTCGTTTCGTCTCAATTATTTTAATTATAATTAAAATTTTATACCGGGCGGGATAGAAATGGGTTAATATTTTTAACAAATAACTCTAAATTGCGGAGATATATCTTTAAGGGTTATTTCGAGAAATTAATACCACTAGGGACAATTCTACCGAGGAGAGGTATATTTTGGCTTGCCAACTTGTTTCTAAATGCCTTTAAAGAACCCTGGTGTCGTCAAAGATAATATAAACCTCGTACCCTAGATTCGAATTATGATTGACGGTTTTGTAACGAAGTGCTTACCCACTTCCGGCACGGGACCTCTAAAATTGTCACCCCCAATCAGTCGCTGCCATCTAGGAGCAACAAAACGCACCCCACATGAGGAGTACGCAACCCGTCAAAAGTCATGCATTTTCTCGCGTACATTTTTCATTGGTTAGGCGCTTTAGCGCCTGCTGCCATCGGAAGGGGAAAATCCGGAAATTGTCTTCCCAATTTCCGTAAAACGTTCAGCGTAAAGGCTCGTCCAATGAAATTTGTACGCAACACTGCATTAGCGTGTTTAAAAGCTAGCTGCATTCTCCTTGCGTTTGTTGCTCCTAGCTGCTATAACGGAACCTCTCGAAACGAGTCGGCGTGAGTGAGAAGTGCGAAGGCTGTGACGGTTTATGCGAAATGGGAGAGCTAAATTAATAGCCGAACGGACTGAAACATTTTAAACTCTTCGCGCACGGATCACTTAAATTTTAATTACCGGACTGGCTTAAACACTACTAAAAACCTGCAATGCTTTATAAACTTAACAACTGTTTATAAAACAAACACAAAATTATCTTTCTTGGGACACTACTACCTTTTTTCTACTGTTCGCTCTCAAGTTCTTCCTATTTCTGTACTTCACAAAAACAACTCTGTGAAAACCAAAGACTAGATCAGCTATCGGTACATAGATTGACTTGAGACATGGCAGAATAGGTTGATGTTTTTTTCTGTGCACGCAGCGCCATCAAGTAGCGGTAGAAAGAACTTCTCACCAAAACACTCGAAAGGCGGGCAACAGACCGCTACTTTGGTCAATAGAGTAATATCGGTGTGACGTATGTCGACGTCACCCATGCTTTTTCCTATAGATAAAAAACTGCCCTCAAAATGGCGGCCATAGCCCAAAGCCACAGAGCGATACTACTCTATAGTCTTTCGTCACCAAGTAGCGGTGGAAGTAATTTTTAAAGCGATAGCTTATATAGTCTTTGGTAAAAGCCTAAAGCTCTACAACAACACTAGCCGGTCCGAGCGAGCGATGACGTCACGAAATTTTCCCAAAAGAAGAAACTTCCTGAGCCCCAATTTCGACCCTTCCCGGAAATCACAAAACTTACAAAGACTGTCCGGCCGAAGAAGGTTGGCGTCGAGGATAAACCCCGCAAGCCACCTGCAAACAATATCTTTACACTTTAAAAATACAATAAAAATCCCAAAAAGTTTTCACCATGAAAATAAAATTATTTACAACAGTAAAAACACGACAATATTTCAAAGATACATTTATACACTAAATAATGTTTTCAATATACCTTCAAACACTAAATTACTATTTTCTACAAAGCATCATACAAATTGAAAATTAAAATAATTTCAGTGTCTTTAAATTTCATGTAATGAGAAAATGAACAATAATATCATATGTAACATAATCACTCATAAGTATGCCATAAAAGCATTTTCGTTAATGAAACCGTGTTCACGGGATATGACGTAAATTACGTCACTAACAACTCCGTGACGGAAAACGCGTCATCAACTTTACTGGTGGGAAACGGAAGTTAGTGAGAATTCCTCGCGCGTTTCTGGCTTTGCCCATGTCAAGTTTAGCTCGTGCCTCGCGATCACATGATTTCATTTCCATGGCAACCTTTTCAATAGCGCAAGGATTATAAGAATTTTTGCGTTTTTGGGTCCGCTCAATGTATGTTCCGCGTGAAACAAGGTCTCATTGAATTTTTTTCAATGGAAATATTATACAGAGGCATACTTATGAAAATTATGTTACATATGATAATATTAATAAAATAATAAAAAATCTAATGCCGTAATTTCACAAAGGCTGCCATAACATAATTCGTTGTCGTAAATCATCTATGCTCGCAGCGGGCGTCTCGTAAACTCTTTCTTTGATGATTCCACGTAAGTGAAAGTCCATTGTGGTTAGGTCTGGAGACCTCGAAGGCTCGAAGGTCATCGGTTGGGACCTGTTCTGCCAATCCAACGCTGAGAGAACTCGTTTTTACACATCGAAGTTGATGGGGTGGTGCACCATCATGTCGGTAAGTTTAAAGCGGAATGTCGTCTAACGCGTCTGCTACTTCGTTCTGCAAGAGTGCCAAGTAATTTCGTCCATTAACTCTACCTCCGACCAAACCCGCCCAAACATTAAGTCGAAATTGTTGTTGATGACGTAAGGGAAACCCCAGTGAGGTTTTTCATAACTCCGCATGTGGTTGTTTTGGTGGTTGAAAGGTCCATCTCTCCCAAAGGAACACTCGTTGGTCACCAGAAGATGAGTGAGCAAATTTGGGTCATCATCAGACATGTTAATCAGCCAGTTGCAGAAATCATATCGTCGTTCCATATATTCTTCTTGCAGAGCTTGGTGGAAGGTAGATCGATACGTATGAAAGTGGTGATTGTGAAAAGTTCTCCGAACGTAGTTCCTTGATAACCTAAGCTCGTCGCTGGCACCTGTTAAGCTTGTTTTCCACTGGCGCGCGCTAGGACGCGTGTCTCAGTTTTGAAACGTTTAAACGTTTTTACGCGCGTAAAGAAAATAATATTATGACGCGCGCTAGTGGAAAACAAGCTTAATACTTGCTCGAGAGTACGCAGCTAAGTAGGCTAGAACGATTTCTTATGACGACCTTGACCAAGGAATCTGGGATTGACGTCTCCGTAGTTGTCGAAGTCTCGAACAGCTCCGAGAATGGTGTTTTGGCTTGGTCTTCTGTCAGGATAGCGAATACTAAACAGTTGACTTGCTCTATGAGCGTTAGGCTAGGCGCCCACTAGCTCTCCGTTTCGTATCCGTCCTGCCCTCCACAAAGCATTGTCTCCGTTACGAAGCAAAGGCTTGTGCAAGCTAGGACGGAGACGTTACGAAGAGCAGTGAGCGCTTGGCCTTACGTTTGGCATCTCCGTAAAATCACTCGACCAGGAAAGCGCGCTGCTCACGAGAATAAAAATTACTCAATAAATGTTAGAGAATGGTTTAAAACAAAGTTTTAACTTTAAATAGTATCTGACAACCAACCTTTGCGCAAAAGCAACAGAAAATGTTTTATTAGTAGGCCTCAGATTTTTTACATGGATAAATCACATGCAAAAACCGATTTTAAGACATTTTTTAATTTGCGCACAGAACTGGCTATTGCCCCATATGGACAACTTGTTCTTTTTCAGCACCTCGTATATTCGTTAATAATTGGTCTTTTTCGATGGAATTGGTTTCTTTGTACATTATCGACAGTGCTCTACAACCTTATAATTTTTTTTTCTAGCACCTTTCCGCCAAAAAATAAATGTTTCAAAAATGTGAAAAACGTACCAATTTTTCTGAAAATTTGGATTGTACGCGTTTTCATACTAGACATAATACCCTAAAAATTTTGTCACTCTAACTCTTGTAGGTTTGAGAAAAATGCCCAGTCTAGCGTTAACAATTTAAAGGATAGGTCCTTTAAGCATTTTACGAACCTTGGGGTAAGTTATTAAATTAAAACTACAATATCGTGCCAATGGTAAATTTTAATAATACTTTTCTCTGAAATACTTAACAAAGTCAAAGTAGTTCAAATTAAAAATAATACATTGACAAAATATAATCCCCATCAATCCTAAGCCCCCAAATGTCAAACACTACCCAACTCACAATTTAAATTACCCCCGTCCCGCTTATATAAAATATAATTATAATGCCTATAAAAACTTTTGCCAAGCCATGATTCGTAAAAGTAGTATTTATCACAGGTCAATGGTGCACTCAAATCGTCGACAGAACACTTCCGGAAAACCAAACTTGTAGAGAGTTCAAATAGGTGGGAAAAGTAGAAAATCAGACGTGGTAGAAGAGTACGTCGGTAACGGTAATAGTTAGTGTAGGGAGCTGTTGGCTCGCGTGGAATGAAGGGCTTGCCACCACCCTCCTACGCATTGTAACCCGGTAACCTGAATTAATGGCTTCAAAAGTCGCTTGATGACTTAGGTCTAAGGTGGTGCCTTGGGTATTAGCCTAGCTGATTATTATTATTATTCTTTATTACAATGCATCTCTGTTGATAATACGCCACTCATTGAAACTGTTATTTTAAATTAAAGTTTTGTCCAACTTCTGGTTCAGATCTTTAAGTGGGTCTCTGATTTTGATGTCCAAGACCAGCGGGCACATTAGGTTACGTGAATGTGACACCAATCGCTGGTCCTGGGAGGAGTTTTTAAAACCAATCGAACTATCGAAAGGGGTTACAATTGGGAGTTTAAATTTATGACGGGACGCTAAGTTGTGGAGGTTAAAGTTCAAGCAAAATATTATTTTTAGGTTTTACGATACCGCGAATGACTTTATAGCCTAATCTATCATGGCAGGCATTTTTGGAATTTTGGCATTAAAGATTTACAACTAGCTGCAATCTGGACTTTTTCTAAATTGGCTCACGTCCCGCCTTCTGGGACTCGGGGACCCAATTAACCACTTCGAAAATTCGGCCCTCTTTTTAAGGACCCCGTACGCTTAGGGAATGGATACAGTCGCGAGAAAAACAGAAATTATTATTATAAAACTGAAATTTAATAAAAATATGTACAACACATAAATTTACCGTGACAGTCATTGGTAGTTTATATCATTATCATATAAAAACAACATTATAAAGTTTCTGTTTACGTTTCATGGTATAAAAGATTAGATATTTATTACGTAATTGTAAATATCAAAGCGCTTAACCATTATAATTTTTGTTGGAAACAAAATCTATTGTTAAAAGCCTTTTGTAAACAGGCATTATAATATTACTTTTTGAGTACTTAGCGTATATACGAACCCAAATATGAGCTCTTCATTTACATACGCAAATATAAAAGGATAAATTCCTATTTTTAGAATTCAGACTTGTCCTGTCCAAATAAGACCAATTTGAAATTCAATATTGAAACGAAATATCCGTATAAAATAAAGAGGGCCAGAATACACGCGTCCAACAGCCCCTCCCTGGCCCGTCCCCGGCCCCTCCGAAAGGATTCGATCTCGAAAATTGGCCGAGTTTAAAATATGATTCCCTCCCTACCGGCCCATGATCTTTATCCTTTTCTTGTCGTTTTGAGGTTTGGAATGTGTTTTTAGGAGCAGTTACCATTCGGAGCACGTTCCGGCCTCGTTAGTGGCTGATGTGATTTCGAGGAGATGCCCCTTAAGAGGGAGGAGCATTTTAGCGTTCGCGCGTACCTTTCTCTGTCTCTTCTTTCCACCAGTTTCGTTCTGGGCCTTTTTTTCGGCCATTGGATCTTGGGAGATTTCATTCCCATTGAGCTTTTTCCCGATATATTTTTCCTAAGCCTTGCCGGGTTTCGCTATAATGCGCCGGATAAGCGGTCACGGCCCTTTACTGGAGGCGAGACCACTGTCGAGCACTCTTTTCAAGATACCTTCCGACTGTCGCGTCGTTGTGGCCGAGTTTAAAGGGGATCTTGATGACATTAACGCGATTTTTCGAATTAATGTTTGAGTTCGAACGACGGTGAAAGAACCTCGAGCCAGACGGACATCGACACTCTCCGCCACTCAATCGTAACATCCGTTGTGATTTCGGTTCGGGATTAAAATGACATTTAAACGACTACTTCTATAATAGAATAGCGATTTATTAGCGAAGGTTATTTGTCCGTTGTCCCGTTACTGTTTGAAACTTGATACCTCGGCGTAATCCCCCCCCCCTTTTCGGGTATTGTCTGTCAAAAACCCATTTCCGGAAACCTTCGATGAATTAAAGTTCGACTCTCAATCAACAACGGAACGCGGCCGAAGCTCGAATCTTCATTAAGTTGAGAGGGGATCCGTGATGAGGTAGAGACCCTCTGGAATGAGATATTCTATCGGAGGCTACGAGGATCTCGGTTCGTTCTAAGTTGACTGCCAGCGCCGGCTTTTCTCGAATTAATCAGTCACTATAGCGAGCTTCATCCGGATTCCTCCGTGTTAAGTGCCGCACGTCCTCGAATTTAAAGGCCGCTGTTGCCTCTTAGACCAGTTTCAACTATTCAAGTTTGATTCAGCCACGTCCTATTTAAGATTTGGCTTGGCGTACCAAACATATGGTTATCAGAATTGCCTTAAACGTTGTAATCCGATAATATATAACGCTGTAGCGCCTCATACACGCCCGATTATAATTACGGTTTGTAGCGGGTTTGGACAATGGGTTTAGATCTGCCATATTTATAAGGCTATCTCTATAGATAGTAACGACTAATTTGCAATTTAGTCCGCGAGTTGAAAGTGGATCGTAAGGTTTCCGATTTCGGGTTGGAGCTGCAAAAAAAATTGTATTACGACAAGTTTATTAAAATATTTAGATAATACGATTCGGCTTATACGTCTCGTTGAATATTCCAAGTGACGTCGGAAGGAATTGGGAATCTTTAGATACTGGCATCGTCTCCTTTCCGAGATGGTCTTTGCTGAATACGTGAATCCTTCGCCTTCAAACTTTTCCTCAAGTGGTCTCGATAAATTTGACTAAAGTGGCTTTTCTATAGAGTACCTTTGATTTTATGGGATTTGAAAATATTTACCCAACAGGCACTTCCCTTCAGACTTGGAAATGTTCCCAGCCGTTTTAAGCGAAGAGATCTTATAGCTCGGGGAGCTTACTGCGGAGGAGACGGATCGTTTCAATGTACAAAATGTTGCTTTTCAAAATGATACTCTTATCGCCAAGAACCTAGCTAAGTTACTGAGAGCGTACGAATCTAGCCTCTATGGCGAAGACACTCCATCCATTTTTTCCTAGTTGTATATCGACATCTAGTTACGTTCGTAATAAATCAATATTTCCATGAAATGCTCCATTTAACTATAATAATAATTTTATTAGCCCTGATACACGAAATATACAGTGTGTCAAAATTTATAGCCCGGTGTACCTAGTAACAAAGACCATACCACCGGAGGCCTATCATCATAGGGCCCTACGCCAGCGTCCCCCTAGCCCGGACAGATGACAAATCCAGCATGGGTAGCAGTACCCTACTACTGATGGTCGCACCTTTGACGCAAGCCACTCAACCCAGCAGAAGGTGCAGCATAGGTGGACTAATCCCCACTTCGCACACAGCAGTGGGATTAAGAATGGATGCTTTAGCAACTCCAGCCGACACCCCACCTATGAAGGCAGGGAGTCAAGCCCTTTGGAGAGAGCTCCTAAAGGGGAACGACGAGCACACGAAATAAACAAACAAGAGAAAACAATAAGAACGAAAGTGATATACAATATATAGCAGATAGAAAAGTATATATATATATATATATATATATATATATATATATATATATATATATATATATATATATATATATATATACATTTTTGTTTTTTTTTAATTATTTTTACCAGCCACAAAACTTATCAAGGCGGGTCTTGAACGCTGAGGCTGAGGATTTAACCTTCACAATGGTCGGGAGCTGATTCCAATCATTTATAACCCGTTGAGTGAAAAACACACGGCGTTGGGCGCTATTACAGCGCTTTTTGACAATTGTGGGGGCTTTGCGCCCAGACCATTTAGTCTTAATTTAGTTCGTAGAACTTAAACAAAACCTGATTTTTGTGATTTAATGAACCATAAATAGCGAAATAGGTGTTATTTTCTCAATTTTAAAACAAGTCCCCGGCAGATCGGGTTACTGTTTCAAATTTAATCGCGATTTTCAATCAATGGGTACATTTTCAGCGTCATGAAAAGTTGATTAGGCAACCCTGTCGAAATTTCAAAAAAAGCTTTACAACATTTTGACAGCGCTTAATGCAACGGCCAGGTCGGTTGCTTAAGCTCTATTATTATTATTATTATTTTTTTTTATTGTGCCAAGAAATAAAGGCATTTTTTTAAATACATTTACAATTTTGGCACAACCTTCTCCCACTACCTATCTGTGCTTGTGTTTAGTGAGAGCAATAATTATTTGTTATACAATTGATCGCGTTATCGAGTTGATTAACAAATTAAATGGCATTTAACAGATTAGTTAAACAAATTAAAATTATCTTTTACATATTTTTCAAGTAGTTTTTTTCAGTTTTTAAATTAATATCCAAACTATTAAACCATTTTGGTCCTAAATAAACTACACTTCTACGTATCAATGTAAGGTTAGCTTTAGGTATTTTAACGTTTTGGTTTTTCCAAGAAAAAAGTATAGTAGCTATAATTATTTAATTTTGTGCCTTTTAAATCAACTTCTTTATAAAAGGTCATAATCACAGAGGTTATATATAATTGTTTTACATTAAAAACTTCAAATTCGTTATATAATTTGGTGGTAGTGTAGTACCATGTTTTTTTTAGACAAATTCTTATTATTCTATTTTGGAGATTTACCAGTGGCTTTAAATTATTATCCGTCGCACTACCCCAGCATATAATCCCGTAGGATAAAACCGAGTTAACCAATTCATAATAAACGTATCTTAGAGTTTAAAATTTTAGAATATTTCTCAGTTGGTATAGCGTAAATAACGAATATCTTAAAGAGTTTATATTACGAGCAATTTGGGTTTCCCAGTTCAGCTTATTATCAACATGGATACCGAGATATTTAATATTTTCAACTTTCGCGATCTCATAACACTTACAATTTATCAGATTTTTAATTTAAATCATGTATTTTTATACATCCATTTTGTGGTTTCCCACTGTCTGTAATTGAAAATGTCATATAATATGTTTTAGTTAAATTTAATCTTAATAAACAATGGAACGTATTCGGTAGATGCAGTACCGGATTTACAGAAGGTGGGGGGCCTATGGAAGGAAAGCGTAAAAACTACAAACTCGCGGGTCCCGAAGCTGAGCTTATGTCACGAGAATAATGATTTTTCAAATAATAAAGCAGCAATCCTGATATGTTTTTCTCTTAAACCGAATCAGTGAAAAATCCATTGATTTCATCAGTGGTGGGGGCCTTCTGTTGGTGGGGGCCCAAAGTCCAGTGCCTAGTTGCTAAGTTGGCCTAGTCCTTAATCCGGCACCGGGAAGGAGCGTATCAATTTTTGGTGTGCGGGGATATCCAGCTTGTCAACTCGATAAATTTTGACAGTGGAAAACTGAAAATGCCAAACCACTATTATCGCGGTGACTCTATTTTTATTGCGTTCCCTAAACATCCGGTCCTTCGATCGCGTGCCGTTCCCCGATATCTCTCCTTCTAGTTTTCTATTTCCTTTCTGGCTATCGGAGGATGGCGTCGAAATACACTGGCGCGGACCAAACGCGGCCCTGGTTTTAGGATAAGAGAGTGGTTCTCTTTCTCCCATAATTGGATTTGGAGACCATCCACGATCCATTTATATGCAATATTTGTGTTGGGAATCGAGATATCCGTCTTCTCCCTTCCATCAGAGCCAGATAAGCGAAGTGTGTATTGCCGAGTTTGGCCTATCAAAAAGCGGTACATCATTGGAGCTTTCCCATTTCCTTTTCCCCGCCGCGCCAGAGCGTCAGGGTTCGGATAAACAGTTCTTCTTTTTCCGACGTATAAAAGAAAATGTTTGGAACCAATTACGAGGCATTTGAATTTGATAACTATCCTAATCGCTTATTCGGAGTATGACAGGTTTCTAACATATTATTTAGAGCTACAAATCTTTTAAACCTAAATTAAGTAATTTTGTATTTTTTAATTATAAACGCGAAAGTGAAAGTGTTTATATAATAAACATACCATTGCTTAACATTTTAGAAGTGCAGATTAATTCGGAACAAAATGGTTTAACATTCTGGATATAAACTTAAAAACTGAAATAAAACAAATTATTACATTTTTAAAAATCACTTGAAAAAATATATAAAATCTAATTTTAATTTAACTAATTTGTTAAATGCCATTTAATTTGTTTAACCAATTTGTTAAATGTCATTTAATTTGTTTAACCAATTTGTTAAATGCCATTTAATTTGTTTAACCAATTTGTTAAATGCCATTTAAGTTGTTTAACCAATTAGTTAAATGCCATTTAAGTTGTTTAAGCAATTTGTTAAATGCCATTTAATTTGTTTAACCAATTTGTTAAATGCCATTTAATTTGTTTAACCAATTTGTTAAATGCCTTTTTAAGTTGTTTAAGCAATTTGTTAAATGTCATTTAATTTGTTAAATGCCATTTAATTTGTTTAACCAATTTGTTAAATGCCATTTAAGTTGTTTAAGCAATTTGTTAAATGTCATTTAATTTGTTTAACCAATTTGTTAAATGCCATTTAAGTTGTTTAAGCAATTTGTTAAATGCCATTTAATTTGTTTAACCAATTTGTTAAATGGCATTTAAGTTGTTTAACCAATTTGTTAAATGCCATTTAATTTGTTTAACCAATTTGTTAAATGCCATTTAAGTTGTTTAACCAATTTGTTAAATGCCATTTAATTTGTTTAACCAATTTGTTAAATGCCATTTAAGTTGTTTAACCAATTTGTTAAATGTCATTTAAGTTGTTTAACCAATTTGTTAAATGCCATTTAATTTGTTTAACCAATTTGTTAAATGCCATTTAAGTTGTTTAAGCAATTTGTTAAATGTCATTTAATTTGTTAAATGCCATTTAATTTGTTTAACCAATTTGTTAAATGCCATTTAAGTTGTTTAAGCAATTTGTTAAATGCCATTTAATTTGTTTAACCAATTTGTTAAATGGCATTTAAGTTGTTTAACCAATTTGTTAAATGCCATTTAATTTGTTTAACCAATTTGTTAAATGCCATTTAAGTTGTTTAAGCAATTTGTTAAATGCCATTTAAGTTGTTTAAGCAATTTGTTAAATGCCATTTAATTTGTTTAACCAATTTGTTAAATGCCATTTAAGTTGTTTAAACAATTTGTTAAATGTCATTTAAGTTGTTTAACCAATTTGTTAAATGTCATTTAAGTTGTTTAACCAATTTGTTAAATGCCATTTAATTTGTTAAACCAATTTGTTAAATGCCATTTAAGTTGTTTAACCAATTTGTTAAATGCCATTTAATTTGTTTAACCAATATGTTAAATGCCATTTAAGTTGTTTAAGCAATTTGTTAAATGTCATTTAAGTTGTTTAACCAATTTGTTAAATGCCATTTAAGTTGTTTAACCAATTTGTTAAATGTCATTTAATTTGTTTAACCAATTTGTTAAATGTCATTTAATTTGTTTAACCAATTTGTTAAATGCCATTTAATTTGTTTAACCAATTTGTTAAATGCCATTTAATTTGTTTAACCAATTTGTTAAATGTCATTTAATTTGTTTAACCAATTTGTTAAATGCCATTTAATTTGTTTAACCAATTTGTTAAATGCCATTTAATTTGTTTAACCAATTTGTTAAATGCCATTTAATTTGTTTAACCAATTTGTTAAATGTCATTTAATTTGTTTAACCAATTTGTTAAATGCCATTTATGTTGTTTAACCAATTTGTTAAATGACATTTAATTTGTTTAACCAATTTGTTAAATGTCATTTAAGTTTTTTAAGCAATTTGTTAAATGCCATTTAATTTGTTTAACCAATTTGTTAAATGCCATTTAATTTGTTTAAGCAATTTGTTAAATGTCATTTAATTTGTTAAATGCCATTTAATTTGTTTAAGCAATTTGTTAAATGTCATTTAATTTGTTAAATGCCATTTAATTTGTTTAACCAATTGGTTAAATGCCATTTAAGTTGTTTAAGCAATTTGTTAAATGCCATTTAATTTGTTTAACCAATTTGTTAAATGGCATTTAAGTTGTTTAACCAATTTGTTAAATGCCATTTAATTAGTTTAACCAATTTGTTAAATGCCATTTAAGTTGTTTAAGCAATTTGTTAAATGCCATTTAATTTGTTTAACCAATTTGTTAAATGCCATTTAAGTTGTTTAACCAATTTGTTAAATGTCATTTAAGTTGTTTAACCAATTTGTTAAATGTCATTTAAGTTGTTTAACCAATTTGTTAAATGCCATTTAATTTGTTAAACCAATTTGTTAAATGCCATTTAAGTTGTTTAACCAATTTGTTAAATGCCATTTAATTTGTTTAACCAATATGTTAAATGCCATTTAAGTTGTTTAAGCAATTTGTTAAATGTCATTTAAGTTGTTTAACCAATTTGTTAAATGCCATTTAAGTTGTTTAACCAATTTGTTAAATGTCATTTAATTTGTTTAACCAATTTGTTAAATGTCATTTAATTTGTTTAACCAATTTGTTAAATGCCATTTAATTTGTTTAACCAATTTGTTAAATGCCATTTAATTTGTTTAACCAATTTGTTAAATGTCATTTAATTTGTTTAACCAATTTGTTAAATGCCATTTAATTTGTTTAACCAATTTGTTAAATGCCATTTAATTTGTTTAACCAATTTGTTAAATGCCATTTAATTTGTTTAACCAATTTGTTAAATGTCATTTAATTTGTTTAACCAATTTGTTAAATGTCATTTAATTTGTTTAACCAATTTGTTAAATGCCATTTATGTTGTTTAACCAATTTGTTAAATGACATTTAATTTGTTTAACCAATTTGTTAAATGTCATTTAAGTTTTTTAAGCAATTTGTTAAATGCCATTTAATTTGTTTAACCAATTTGTTAAATGCCATTTAATTTGTTTAAGCAATTTGTTAAATGCCATTTAAGTTGCTTAAGCAATTTGTTAAATGTCATTTAATTTGCTTAACCAATTTGTTAAATGTCATTTAATTTGTTTAACCAATTTGTTAAATGCCATTTAATTTGTTTAACCAATTTGTTAAATGCCATTTAATTTGTTTAACCAATTTGTTAAATGTCATTTAATTTGTTTAACCAATTTGTTAAATGTCATTTAATTTGTTTAACCAATTTGTTAAATGACATTCAATTTGTTTAACCAATTTGTTAAATGTCATTTAATTTGTTTAACCAATTTGTTAAATGCCATTTATGTTGTTTAACCAATTTGTTAAATGACATTTAATTTGTTTAACCAATTTGTTAAATGTCATTTAAGTTTTTTAAGCAATTTGTTAAATGCCATTTAATTTGTTTAACCAATTTGTTAAATGCCATTTAATTTGTTTAAGCAATTTGTTAAATGCCATTTAAGTTGCTTAAGCAATTTGTTAAATGCCATTTAATTTGTTTAACCAATTTGTTAAATGGCATTTAAGTTGTTTAACCAATTTCTTAAATGCCATTTAATTTGTTTAACCAATTTGTTAAATGCCATTTAAGTTGTTTAAGCAATTTGTTAAATGCCATTTAATTTGTTTAACCAATTTGTTAAATGCCATTTAAGTTGTTTAACCAATTTGTTAAATGTCATTTAAGTTGTTTAACCAATTTGTTAAATGTCATTTAAGTTGTTTAACCAATTTGTTAAATGTCATTTAAGTTGTTTAACCAATTTGTTAAATGCCATTTAAGTTGTTTAAACAATTTGTTAAATGTCATTTAAGTTGTTTAACCAATTTGTTAAATGCCATTTAAGTTGTTTAACCAATTTGTTAAATGTCATTTAAGTTGTTTAACCAATTTGTTAAATGCCATTTAATTTGTTTAACCAATTTGTTAAAGCCATTTAATTTGTTTAACCAATTTGTTAAATGCCATTTGAGTTGTTTAACCAATTTGTTAAATGACATTTAATTTGTTTAACCAATTTGTTAAATGTCATTAAAGTTTTTTAAGCAATTTGTTAAATGCCATTTAATTTGTTTAACCAATTTGTTAAATGCCATTTAATTTGTTTAAGCAATTTGTTAAATGCCATTTAAGTTGCTTAAGCAATTTGTTAAATGTCATTTAATTTGTTTAACCAATTTGTTAAATGTCATTTAATTTGTTTAACCAATTTGTTAAATGCCATTTAATTTGTTTAACCAATTTGTTAAATGACATTTAATTTGTTTAACCAATTTGTTAAATGTCATTTAATTTGTTTAACCAATTTGTTAATTGCCATTTAATTTGTTTAACCAATTTGTTAAATGCCATTTAATTTGTTTAACCAATTTGTTAAATGCCATTTAATTTGTTTAACCAATTTGTTAAATGTCATTTAATTTGTTTAACCAATTTGTTAAATGCCATTTAAGTTGTTTAAGCAATTTGTTAAATGTCATTTAATTTGTTAAATGCCATTTAATTTGTTTAACCAATTTGTTAAATGCCATTTAAGTTGTTTAAGCAATTTGTTAAATGCCATTTAATTTGTTTAAGCAATTTGTTAAATGCCATTTAAGTTGTTTAAGCAATTTGTTAAATGTCATTTAATTTGTTTAACCAATTTGTTAAATGCCATTTAAGTTGTTTAAGCAATTTGTTAAATGCCATTTAATTTGTTTAACCAATATGTTAAATGCCATTTAAGTTGTTTAAGCAATTTGTTAAATGTCATTTAAGTTGTTTAACCAATTTGTTAAATGCCATTTAAGTTGTTTAACCAATTTGTTAAATGTCATTTAATTTGTTTAACCAATTTGTTAAATGCCATTTAAGTTGTTTAAGCAATTTGTTAAATGCCATTTAATTTGTTTAACCAATTTGTTAAATGCCATTTAAGTTGTTTAAGCAATTTGTTAAATGCCATTTAATTTGTTTAACCAATTTGTTAAATGGCATTTAAGTTGTTTAACCAATTTGTTAAATGCCATTTAATTTGTTTAACCAATTTGTTAAATGCCATTTAAGTTGTTTAAGCAATTTGTTAAATGCCATTTAAGTTGTTTAAGCAATTTGTTAAATGCCATTTAATTTGTTTAACCAATTTGTTAAATGCCATTTAAGTTGTTTAACCAATTTGTTAAATGTCATTTAAGTTGTTTAACCAATTTGTTAAATGTCATTTAAGTTGTTTAACCAATTTGTTAAATGCCATTTAATTTGTTAAACCAATTTGTTAAATGCCTTTTAAGTTGTTTAACCAATTTGTTAAATGCCATTTAATTTGTTTATCCAATATATTAAATGCCATTTAAGTTGTTTAAGCAATTTGTTAAATGTCATTTAAGTTGTTTAACCAATTTGTTAAATGCCATTTAAGTTGTTTAACCAATTTGTTAAATGTCATTTAATTTGTTTAACCAATTTGTTAAATGTCATTTAATTTGTTTAACCAATTTGTTAAATGCCATTTAATTTGTTTAACCAATTTGTTAAATGCCATTTAATTTGTTTAACCAATTTGTTAAATGTCATTTAATTTGTTTAACCAATTTGTTAAATGCCATTTAATTTGTTTAACCAATTTGTTAAATGCCATTTAATTTGTTTAACCAATTTGTTAAATGCCATTTAATTTGTTTAACCAATTTGTTAAATGTCATTTAATTTGTTTAACCAATTTGTTAAATGCCATTTATGTTGTTTAACCAATTTGTTAAATGACATTTAATTTGTTTAACCAATTTGTTAAATGTCATTTAAGTTTTTTAAGCAATTTGTTAAATGCCATTTAATTTGTTTAACCAATTTGTTAAATGCCATTTAATTTGTTTAACCAATTTGTTAAATACCATTTAAGTTGCTTAAGCAATTTGTTAAATGTCATTTAATTTGCTTAACCAATTTGTTAAATGTCATTTAATTTGTTTAACCAATTTGTTAAATGCCATTTAATTTGTTTAACCAATTTGTTAAATGCCATTTAATTTGTTTAACCAATTTGTTAAATGTCATTTAATTTGTTTAACCAATTTTTTAAATGTCATTTAATTTGTTTAACCAATTTGTTAAATGACATTAAATTTGTTTAACCAATTTGTTAAATGTCATTTAATTTGTTTAACCAATTTGTTAAATGCCATTTATTTTGTTTAACCAATTTGTTAAATGACATTTAATTTGTTTAACCAATTTGTTAAATGTCATTTAAGTTTTTTAAGCAATTTGTTAAATGCCATTTAATTTGTTTAACCAATTTGTTAAATGCCATTTAATTTGTTTAAGCAATTTGTTAAATGCCATTTAAGTTGCTTAAGCAATTTGTTAAATGTCATTTAATTTGCTTAACCAATTTGTTAAATGTCATTTAATTTGTTTAACCAATTTGTTAAATGCCATTTAATTTGTTTAACCAATTTGTTAAATGCCATTTAATTTGTTTAACCAATTTGTTAAATGCCATTTAAGTTGTTTAACCAATTTGTTAAATGTCATTTAAGTTGTTTAACCAATTTGTTAAATGTCATTTAAGTTGTTTAACCAATTTGTTAAATGCCATTTAATTTGTTAAACCAATTTGTTAAATGCCATTTAAGTTGTTTAACCAATTTGTTAAATGCCATTTAATTTGTTTAACCAATATGTTAAATGCCATTTAAGTTGTTTAAGCAATTTGTTAAATGTCATTTAAGTTGTTTAACCAATTTGTTAAATGCCATTTAAGTTGTTTAACCAATTTGTTAAATGTCATTTAAGTTGTTTAACGAATTTGTTAAATGCCATTTAATTTGTTTAACCAATTTGTTAAATGCCATTTAATTTGTTTAACCAATTTGTTAAATGCCATTTAAGTTGTTTAACCAATTTGTTAAATGACATTTAATTTGTTTAACCAATTTGTTAAATGTCATTTAAGTTTTTTAAGCAATTTGTTAAATGCCATTTAATTTGTTTAACCAATTTGTTAAATGCCATTTAATTTGTTTAAGCAATTTGTTAAATGCCATTTATGTTGTTTAACCAATTTGTTAAATGACATTTAATTTGTTTAACCAATTTGTTAAATGTCATTTAAGTTTTTTAAGCAATTTGTTAAATGCCATTTAATTTGTTTAACCAATTTGTTAAATGCCATTTAATTTGTTTAACCAATTTGTTAAATGCCATTTAATTTGTTTAACCAATTTGTTAAATGCCATTTAATTTGTTTAACCAATTTGTTAAATGCCATTTAATTTGTTTAACCAATTTGTTAAATGTCATTTAATTTGTTTAACCAATTTGTTAAATGCCATTTATGTTGTTTAACCAATTTGTTAAATGACATTTAATTTGTTTAACCAATTTGTTAAATGTCATTTAAGTTTTTTAAGCAATTTGTTAAATGCCATTTAATTTGTTTAACCAATTTGTTAAATGCCATTTAAGTTGCTTAAGCAATTTGTTAAATGTCATTTAATTTGCTTAACCAATTTGTTAAATGTCATTTAATTTGTTTAACCAATTTGTTAAATGCCATTTAATTTGTTTAACCAATTTGTTAAATGCCATTTAATTTGTTTAACCAATTTGTTAAATGTCATTTAATTTGTTTAACCAATTTGTTAAATGTCATTTAATTTGTTTAACCAATTTGTTAAATGACATTAAATTTGTTTAACCAATTTGTTAAATGTCATTTAATTTGTTTAACCAATTTGTTAAATGCCATTTATTTTGTTTAACCAATTTGTTAAATGACATTTAATTTGTTTAACCAATTTGTTAAATGTCATTTAAGTTTTTTAAGCAATTTGTTAAATGCCATTTAATTTGTTTAACCAATTTGTTAAATGCCATTTAATTTGTTTAAGCAATTTGTTAAATGCCATTTAAGTTGCTTAAGCAATTTGTTAAATGTCATTTAATTTGCTTAACCAATTTGTTAAATGTCATTTAATTTGTTTAACCAATTTGTTAAATGCCATTTAATTTGTTTAACCAATTTGTTAAATGCCATTTAATTTGTTTAACCAATTTGTTAAATGCCATTTAAGTTGTTTAACCAATTTGTTAAATGCCATTTAAGTTGTTTAACCAATTTGTTAAATGTCATTTAAGTTGTTTAACCAATTTGTTAAATGCCATTTAATTTGTTAAACCAATTTGTTAAATGCCATTTAAGTTGTTTAACCAATTTGTTAAATGCCATTTAATTTGTTTAACCAATATGTTAAATGCCATTTAAGTTGTTTAAGCAATTTGTTAAATGTCATTTAAGTTGTTTAACCAATTTGTTAAATGCCATTTAAGTTGTTTAACCAATTTGTTAAATGTCATTTAAGTTGTTTAACGAATTTGTTAAATGCCATTTAATTTGTTTAACCAATTTGTTAAATGCCATTTAATTTGTTTAACCAATTTGTTAAATGCCATTTAAGTTGTTTAACCAATTTGTTAAATGACATTTAATTTGTTTAACCAATTTGTTAAATGTCATTTAAGTTTTTTAAGCAATTTGTTAAATGCCATTTAATTTGTTTAACCAATTTGTTAAATGCCATTTAATTTGTTTAAGCAATTTGTTAAATGCCATTTATGTTGTTTAACCAATTTGTTAAATGACATTTAATTTGTTTAACCAATTTGTTAAATGTCATTTAAGTTTTTTAAGCAATTTGTTAAATGCCATTTAATTTGTTTAACCAATTTGTTAAATGCCATTTAATTTGTTTAAGCAATTTGTTAAATGCCATTTAAGTTGTTTAAGCAATTTGTTAAATGCCATTTAATTTGTTTAACCAATTTGTTAAATGCCATTTAAGTTGTTTAAGCAATTTGTTAAATGCCATTTAATTTGTTTAACCAATTTGTTAAATGGCATTTAAGTTGTTTAACCAATTTGTTAAATGCCATTTAAGTTGTTTAAGCAATTTGTTAAATGCCATTTAATTTGTTTAACCAATTTGTTAAATGCCATTTAAGTTGTTTAAGCAATTTGTTAAATGCCATTTAATTTGTTTAACCAATTTGTTAAATGGCATTTAAGTTGTTTAACCAATTTGTTAAATGCCATTTAATTTGTTTAACCAATTTGTTAAATGCCATTTAAGTTGTTTAAGCAATTTGTTAAATGCCATTTAAGTTGTTTAAGCAATTTGTTAAATGCCATTTAATTTGTTTAACCAATTTGTTAAATGCCATTTAAGTTGTTTAACCAATTTGTTAAATGTCATTTAAGTTGTTTAACCAATTTGTTAAATGTCATTTAAGTTGTTTAACCAATTTGTTAAATGCCATTTAATTTGTTAAACCAATTTGTTAAATGCCTTTTAAGTTGTTTAACCAATTTGTTAAATGCCATTTAATTTGTTTATCCAATATATTAAATGCCATTTAAGTTGTTTAAGCAATTTGTTAAATGTCATTTAAGTTGTTTAACCAATTTGTTAAATGCCATTTAAGTTGTTTAACCAATTTGTTAAATGTCATTTAATTTGTTTAACCAATTTGTTAAATGTCATTTAATTTGTTTAACCAATTTGTTAAATGCCATTTAATTTGTTTAACCAATTTGTTAAATGCCATTTAATTTGTTTAACCAATTTGTTAAATGTCATTTAATTTGTTTAACCAATTTGTTAAATGCCATTTAATTTGTTTAACCAATTTGTTAAATGCCATTTAATTTGTTTAACCAATTTGTTAAATGCCATTTAATTTGTTTAACCAATTTGTTAAATGTCATTTAATTTGTTTAACCAATTTGTTAAATGCCATTTATGTTGTTTAACCAATTTGTTAAATGACATTTAATTTGTTTAACCAATTTGTTAAATGTCATTTAAGTTTTTTAAGCAATTTGTTAAATGCCATTTAATTTGTTTAACCAATTTGTTAAATGCCATTTAATTTGTTTAACCAATTTGTTAAATGCCATTTAAGTTGCTTAAGCAATTTGTTAAATGTCATTTAATTTGCTTAACCAATTTGTTAAATGTCATTTAATTTGTTTAACCAATTTGTTAAATGCCATTTAATTTGTTTAACCAATTTGTTAAATGCCATTTAATTTGTTTAACCAATTTGTTAAATGTCATTTAATTTGTTTAACCAATTTGTTAAATGTCATTTAATTTGTTTAACCAATTTGTTAAATGACATTCAATTTGTTTAACCAATTTGTTAAATGTCATTTAATTTGTTTAACCAATTTGTTAAATGCCATTTATTTTGTTTAACCAATTTGTTAAATGACATTTAATTTGTTTAACCAATTTGTTAAATGTCATTTAAGTTTTTTAAGCAATTTGTTAAATGCCATTTAATTTGTTTAACCAATTTGTTAAATGCCATTTAATTTGTTTAAGCAATTTGTTAAATGCCATTTAAGTTGCTTAAGCAATTTGTTAAATGTCATTTAATTTGCTTAACCAATTTGTTAAATGTCATTTAATTTGTTTAACCAATTTGTTAAATGCCATTTAATTTGTTTAACCAATTTGTTAAATGCCATTTAATTTGTTTAACCAATTTGTTAAATGCCATTTAAGTTGTTTAACCAATTTGTTAAATGTCATTTAATTTGTTAAACCAATTTGTTAAATGCCATTTAAGTTGTTTAACCAATTTGTTAAATGCCATTTAATTTGTTTAACCAATATGTTAAATGCCATTTAAGTTGTTTAAGCAATTTGTTAAATGTCATTTAAGTTGTTTAACCAATTTGTTAAATGCCATTTAAGTTGTTTAACCAATTTGTTAAATGTCATTTAAGTTGTTTAACGAATTTGTTAAATGCCATTTAATTTGTTTAACCAATTTGTTAAATGCCATTTAATTTGTTTAACCAATTTGTTAAATGCCATTTAAGTTGTTTAACCAATTTGTTAAATGACATTTAATTTGTTTAACCAATTTGTTAAATGTCATTTAAGTTTTTTAAGCAATTTGTTAAATGCCATTTAATTTGTTTAACCAATTTGTTAAATGCCATTTAATTTGTTTAACCAATTTGTTAAATGCCATTTAATTTGTTTAAGCAATTTGTTAAATGCCATTTAAGTTGCTTAAGCAATTTGTTAAATGTCATTTAATTTGCTTAACCAATTTGTTAAATGTCATTTAATTTGTTTAACCAATTTGTTAAATGCCATTTAATTTGTTTAACCAATTTGTTAAATGCCATTTAATTTGTTTAACCAATTTGTTAAATGTCATTTAATTTGTTTAACCAATTTGTTAAATGCCATTTAATTTGTTTAACCAATTTGTTAAATGCCATTTAATTTGTTTAACCAATTTGTTAAATGCCATTTAATTTGTTTAACCAATTTGTTAAATGCCATTTAATTTGTTTAACCAATTTGTTAAATGTCATTTAATTTGTTTAACCAATTTGTTAAATGCCATTTAATTTGTTTAACGAATTTGTTAAAAGCCATTTAAGTTGTTTAAGCAATTTGTTAAATGCCATTTAATTTGTTTAACCAATTTGTTAAATGCCATTTAATTTGTTTAAGCAATTTGTTAAATGCCATTTAATTTGTTTAACCAATTTGTTAAATGCCATTTAATTTGTTTAACCAATTTGTTAAATGCCATTTAATTTGTTTAACCAATTTGTTAAATGCCATTTAATTTGTTTAACCAATTTGTTAAAAGCCATTTAAGTTGTTTAAGCAATTTGTTAAATGCCATTTAATTTGTTTAACCAATTTGTTAAATGCCATTTAATTTGTTTAAGCAATTTGTTAAATGCCATTTAATTTGTTTAACCAATTTGTTAAATGCCATTTAATTTGTTTAACCAATTTGTTAAATGTCATTTAATTTGTTTAAGCAATTTGTTAAATGTCATTTAATTTGTTTGTATAGCAAAAAATTATTGCTCAAACTAAACAAAGGCATTGCTAAGGTAGTGGGAGAAGGTTGTGCACAAAATTATAATGACTGTATTTAAAAAAAATTGCCTTTATTTCTTTGCACAATAAATAATAAAAATGAATAATAATATGGAACTGTCTAGGGAAAATGTGCTCAGCCTAAATAAATGCCACAAAAGGATAGGTAATAGCAGAAGAAAATAGGGGGAAGTACGCTTCTAGTCAGCTTTGGAAAGGCGTCACTTTTCACGAATTTTCGCGCCAAAACGGTTTGGCGGGAAATCGCGGATGAATACATCGTTTAAAAAGTCATTTTTCTTAAATTGAACAATTGTAACATATTGCCCTTCTCATTCTCTGCTGTTTGAGCTAAGGCGTATTTGCTTTCGTCGATTATAGCCGTGTTGAATCAAAACAAAAGTAGGACTACTTTTTCAGTTTGGTTTATTATGCGTAAAAAGGCGTTTTCGTGGGTCACACGACGACTTCTACGAATTTAATTCTAAACACGAAGAATTTCAAATGATAAAAAGCTAAATATTTGTATCTAAACAAATAGAATATCAAATGTTGAAAACCTAAGTGTTTCAAGCTATACACTATATTTTTAACTGATTTCAGGGGCGTAGAACGTTTTGAGTTTTGGGGGGTACATTGCCAAAATAACTTGGTTTTAGATAACTAGTTTTCAAAACCAGCGTGAGAAATCGCTTCGTGTTGGTTCGGGAAGCAACTCGTCCAAGTCGGTTCGCTTAGAATCGCTTTCAAAACGACCAGGCGGGGAAGTAAAATTGCTCTTATTTTCCAAAATAATGGGAATAAAATTCTAAATTATCTCAAATAATATTACTGTATGTATAGTAAACATGATTAACTAATTGTTTTGGGATACATTTGAGTATTTACAAAATTCCGGTCATAATTTAAAATGGCCTTAAGCCTTGGCTATAAGCGAACCGGGGTGTAGCGATTTCGCACGTATGAACCAAGAATTTTCGCCGGAGGTCAAAACAGGCATTCAAACTGACCTAAACTGGGTTTTAAGCTCTAGTGTAACCGTGGCTTTAGTGTTGGTAGCTGCTGGATCGCGTGAAAAACTAAATTAAATTAAATTAAATAGCCAGAAATTCCAACGGTAGACCGGTTTCGTCCTATTTGGGACTCGTCAGTACCGTGCGGGAAATCTGGCTCGCGACTATGACACCGAATAGAGAAACTAAGCCTAAATATTCCCGTTGGAATTTCTGGCTATTTAATTTAATTTAATTTAGTTTTTCACTCGAAGATCTATTTGGTCCGAGTTTCGCGTCTTTTTGTTCGCTCGAAGACCTATCGGTATGAGCTATTAGTAAGTTTTTAAATGTCTTCAAATTTGTAGGGTTTAGCTTTATTATCCCTTTTCATAATGGACTTATCTATTATTCGCTAATTATATGTATTCCACGGAGAATATGTTAGCAAACGCAACGAAAATAAAAATAATACCACTATTTTGGTGAATTTGGTAGACACTTGTTCTCGAGATTGTCGTAATATTTACCCTCGGATACACGCTCCCAAGTATCCGTTACGATAATTTGGTTCTCCAATAAAATAATTATTAGATTATTTAAAAATTGAAATACATTTCACGATAAAGCGCGATCATTGAGTTGGGAATATTAATCTAGAGATCCAATCAAATCTGCTCCCCGCGAAACAAGTTTTTGAAAAATACGAATGTGCCGTCTGCTCTAAAATGACAAGCAAACGTTATCATATGACCCGTGGCGCCATCCATTATTTTGAAGAAAAAAAATCTTTTTGCTTGAAAACGCGTCTTATTTGAAGGAACCATTGAGTGATAGACGGCGCAACGGGTAGAATGATAACGTTTCCTCGTTATTTGGGACGCCGATGGGAGCAGACAACAGTATTCTTATTTTTAAAAACTTGTTTCGCGAAATACTGAAATCCGACGTTTTGATTGGACCTCTAGATTAATATTCCCAACTCAATGAGCGCGATTAGTCGGGAAAGAGTAAAAGTCTCGATGTTCCTCTCCAGAATAAGACATTTCCCTTTTGCAATCCATTTGGCGCCAACCTATAGAATGAGTTCCTTTTTGTCCGCCATTCGTGGATCTTGGGAAGAATGCGTGTTTTTCTAGCTGGGTGTAACCGACGTTGGCTTTGGCGCTCCGATACTCCCGCGAGAAGTCTGTAATGCGGTTTTTCTCCTTTGTATTCCACGAATTGAGTTTGCCTCCGGAATCCAATCCGCTAAAAGTAATTATTGTTCGTCTAGATAAACAACGGCTTCTTATAGAAATACCTCTCTCTCTCCTCTCTACGCTAATGGGATCCAGTGTTGCTTTCTCTTATATATTTACCTTGTTCGTCTATTGAAAACTAACATAAAAGAGTATTGTGACTATTGTATCGTGTTAGTTTTTTGCAATTCAACTATATGCCACGAAAATATTTCTGAGATATTATTTTCCATTATCATGAAGTTAGTTTATCTTATCCGTTTTGGTTGTTTTTTTAATTGATTGAGGAAATGGATGCGCGTTATTACTAAAGCTAATACGTAAGAGGTAGAAAACGGTTTGAATCGGTTTAAAATGATTTAGCCTGGTTCACACAACTTCTCCGAAACGTTTTGAATCGATTTGAATAGATATCAATGCAAAGTCCTTCTCCAACTGTATTAAAATTATTTTGAAAAAATAAACTAGAAATGATGATCATGGCCAGCAGTAAGTTAAATTATAACTGATAATTAGTGCTGGCGGTCAGGGCCGTGCAGAGGGGGGGGGGGCAAAATCCCCGGGGCCCGGGTGAAAAGGGCCCACGAGGGGGGCCCGTAGCTGTAGGGCCCATCGTAGAAGCTCAAGGGGGGGGGGGGGTGCGAATCGAAGGGGCCCGCGAGTAAGTTTGCCCCGGCCCCAGGATACCTCTGCACGGCCCTGCTGGCGGTTCCAAGGGTTAACGACCTACACGCCAATGTAATATAATATTGCAACTGGGAGTCCTGTAGTCCAGCGGTTCCCAAAAGTTGTTCTCAGCGCGGCCATCTTTGTTTGTGTCAAGTGCCTTTTAAGATTAGTAAAAACCAATGAGTTGGGGTTCCGCCAGAATTAGGTTGATAATTTAGGGTTCCATAAAAACAAATTGGGAACCGCTGCTATAGTCTACTTGAAAGACTTCTTGTTGTACCATAAACCTATCATAAGGTCGCCATAAGCGAAGATTTTTACGATCACATACCCGTTATTAAGAGGTAGGTATTCAAAATCTGCACCTCCTAGTGGCTACGTTCCAACTATGCATTTCTGAAATAAATTTCGCGAAATGCATTATGAATGCGCACAAGCCGTGCGCGAACGTTTTTAAACTTAGAACCACGTGGGAGAAATCTTCGCCGCGAGCCCTTAGTACCGTAGCCAAGGCTTATTCACAATTTTGTAGCTTAAACACTTAATATTAACACTTATCTTTGGAAAATGATTCATAAGAACTTACAATGCTTTTGGAAATAAGAAAACTTGTTTCTGAAGGTATTTATTTTTCAAATTTGAGATTTAGACGCGTTTTGTGTGTCATTTATCAACCCCAGCGTGGCTAAGAGAATATTTAAGATGTAGAAATTAGGAAAAAGAAGTTGTCGCTACTACCCTCTCGTCGTACGTTAATTTTCTTCTCTCCAGGACAACGCCGTTACCATGGGCCCCTATAGTAGACCTTTACTTATGGGGACCTTATGATAGGCTTATGGTTGTACCCATGGGAATCAGGAAAATTGGGCTTATGGACTTTATCTACTCTAGGGTGATCTTTTTTAAATTATAATTTAAATATGCACTGCTTACGATAATGAGCCCAATAGACTCACTTTAAATGTGTAATGATAGAGGAGAGAGTGTCCTAATTATAAAAACAATTGTAGAGGTTAACGGTTAGTTAGTGTAGGGAGCTGTTGGCTCGCGTGTCATGAAGGGGTAACCACCACCCTCCTACGCATTGTAAACCGGCCACCTGTTTAAAGCCATTAAAAGTCGCTCGATGACTTGGGCCTAAGGTGGTGCCTTGGGTATTAGCCTAGCTGATTATTATTAGTAATAGTACACAAGATAGTTGGAAACCAGGTAATTTAATGACATGGAATAGTTGATTTTTAGATAGAGTAGCCAAAACCATAACTAACTCCCAAAATACTGATAAAAATGAAAAATCATATTTTATCCAAATTTTATTCAATGTATCCCAAATTTCTTGTGAATTATGTTTTCATTTATTGAATTTGGAAGGCAACACTTCAACATTGAAAAATAAAATAAGGACCACCCTAATTTACCCTTGACGTACGACACTCGTACCGCTGTCGTTACCTAAGTTTCTCATCTGGAATCTGCCTTCCCGCGTAATCTCCGGAGTCCGGACCAAGGACAGAAGTCACAGATCCCAGATCAGAGCCAGCCAACATTGTGATCTCCTTTTCACAACGATCCAATATCTGTGCAAGACATTGTTGGTTAACAGGGGTGGAGAACCGAGCTGTTTCACAACGTGGAGGTCCCAGAAACGCTGTAGTTTCCCAGGTTTTGAAGAACGACCAGGTTTTCAGACCGAGGCTTAACCTCAAATATTTCAATTTAATAATTTACATACCAAGACTTTTAATTAAGCAAAACTATTGATGATATTAATAATTAATACCTTTATTCATATTGTAACCGGTATCTGGTCTTATTACAATAACTCAACAACCAAACGATACCCTCGGTAACATCTTATTTGTTATCGGACTCAATTCCTAGTTAGGCTTATAGTACGGAACAAATGAGTTTGGATGGTAAATAATAATGACTTTTATTATTATGGAAACAAAAACATAAATAAACAACTTACAATATAGTCTAGTCCATGAACTTCAAGTAGATGGTAAGTTGACGACATATCTAATCATTAATGATTTTACAATGTTGTTTTTCTCGTGACAGGACGCGCACTAACTCACATTTACTGTTTGAGTGTTTGTAAATTACAGAGAAGAGTCTGCACGGGATGCAGCGACCTCTGGTGGAGGGCGCGCGAACCGCTACAATATAAATTGACATATATTGTAGTAGAGTAGTTTTCTTGGCTGGAACAAAAACGCAATATGTTTTACGTCCACAAGTAAAAATCAATATCCACCAACGAAATGTGATGTTTCAGTTTTAATTTTTAGCCGAACTCAATTGTGATATTTTCACAAACCCCTCCAACGTCTTACAATGTTTCCGATTGAAAACTAAAGGCCTTTTCGCAAGATTAGACAATTTCGACTTAAAGTTATTACGCGTAATTCTTATACAAATCTCTCTTCTACTACAAAATTTATATCAATACAGGTATAATTAAAAGATTAAAATTATCATTTAGTTCCACTGTGCCATTAAAAGAATTTGCGTGGCCAACACGTTCTGCAACTTGTTTTGCGACTCGTGTTTGCTATTGATCGTCATTACTTAATGTCTGACAGTCGTTGCCTGTTTCTCCAACGTTTTCTGAACCCTGTACACACTTTTTTCTAACTATTCCTTGATGTCAATCTTACACTCGGACTAGAGGAGGTGGTTGACGCCACTATTTGATAAGAAAATCTGATAAGCAAGGGCCGTACCATTTGTTTGCTGTTGAGGATCATACATATTTTAGAGAGGACGTCCGCAACAGGAAGTAGTGTGTTCTTTATGGAGACTTACCTCACGCGAGGGTGTTGTCTGCGTGTAATAACACATACGGCAGTCAATATAGTTCCATAAAATAAAAATTATATTAACATAATAGGCGCTTCAATAAAATCATCCTCGTGATCATGCTGCCAGAATTTTGAAGAAAAACACTATCAGCATTGGCAACCTAAAGAGAAACCATAGGCAAATTAGTTATACAAACTCTATTTATGACTTTGACGTGTGATCAGTGGCGTCGCCAGGGATTTCATTGCGGGCAAGTTGGCCAGTAAATAGTTTAAAATAGTATCATAGTTTTTACTGCTTTTAACTATTAAACGATTGCTCTTTTGGAAATTCGGAGGGGCGGTCTAGGTACGCCACCGAAGATGTGCTATTAGATCGATACGAAAGTATTATCTCAGTAGTCTATACATTCTTTTGCAGTTGGGGGAGCTACGGCATACGTTTTGGGGGGGGGGGGCCTTTGCAACATTTTGAATTTGGAGGGGCCATGGCCCCCCAAAAAGGGTCCTGCGTGTGATGTCCAACATTCTTAGAAATCCCGTATACTTTAGAGAAAAATGATTTTAGAAATCTTGAAATCAACTGGAACAATTTGAAAATCTGGGTGAAAATCAGTTCCAAAATCTCAAAATCAGTCTAAAATCCTAAAATCTACACAAAAAATTTACCACATGAAATTTCAAAATTAGTTTCTGATTTCTGAAATCACTTTGAGATTCAAAATCCCGTATGCAAAATTAGGTAGGAGTATTTTTTGTTCTATGATTGATTGGGAATAATCGAAATAAGTTTAATTTCTTAAACAAACAGCGAAAGTAAATTAACAAATTTACAACACTTTTATTGATCATGTTTTTTTATTTCAATACATAGACTCAACGAGTTTTCCGTTTTAGCTCGGATTTAAACTTAACGTCAATATTTTAACTATCTCTGAAAGAATCGTGATAAATGATTTTGAAAACGAAAAAACCCTGAATCTAATTGGCACTAGAATCGACTACGTAGGCCGAACGAGCACGCCTTCTCGTGACGCCAGAGAAATCTCGGCCCCTCACTGGGTAATAGGAAGCCCCATACAACTCGATAACCGGCTTGGTATTTACGTAAATAACATATCTACAAACAACTCTCTTTATATAATTTTGATATATAATTTTTGTAATATGCACGATATATTTACCACAATATAAATATATTATTATATATATCTGAATTTTAGCTAACGGCTAAGCGACGATGTACCCTATATACCCAGTAAGGGCTTTGAAAACTCTACGTCGTCTACAAGGACCTTATTTTACACTTTTTTTTAATACTTTTTTCTGTACAAAATATAATTCCTTTTATATTATACATTTCAGTTGATTTATCTCACAAGTCGGGTTATATAAACTAAAAACGATTTTATATATATATTTTTTTATTAATCTCTTCTTAAAAAGTTCACGTGTGGGAATTTTATGATCTCCGAATTGGGGATTTTTTTCTCCTCTAATACGTTGGCGAATATAAACTATTTACGCGATTATCTGGAATCTCTTTTGATTTTCATTGAAAAGCGGAAAATCGTCTCTGATCCTTTCAGCGGGGAACTTCACTATTTATAGTTCATCTAAGACGAATCTTAAAGACTTCTCTTCCATCTTTTGATTTCTTGCCTATCCTCTCCGTGAAAGCGTGTTTCGCCAATTTCAATATAAATAAAATCTTTAGCAGTCGCTCCGTGATATAAAGAGTGTGGGATAAGCTGTAAAATCGCGGACCTTCGAATCTATATCTCTTTTTTAAAACAGATCTCTCGTTTGAATGTTTGTTTTAAACAGCGCCGTTGTAGCGGAGGTTCGAAGTGTGAGAATGAGAAGTACCGCAGCCGTATTCGATATCAACTTGGAAAAGCTCTTGGCCTAGATACGTCCGTTTGAAGTTTCCACAAATATATCGTCTCTGTTTTTGTTTGATAAACGTTTGAGGTTTGCTTTTTTTGGAGGTTTCTAAAAGGGCTTTTCGACGTATACCACTACCACCCTTTTTCGCGGGGTTTGAATTAAATTTACGAAGTCATTTGATTTTTTTCAAGGTCTTCTCAATTTTCGAAATATTATTGGAGTTTATTTTAATTTTGGCACGTCAACCCATTCATTTTTGGGCGGGATGGAGCCATCCAAAAGCGGATTTTGTTTTTAAATTTAACCGAAGCGGAAGCGGATTTACTTTTAACTTGTCGCGTTTTCTTTGAATCGATTACGCGAAATGTCATGGCAACGAAACACGAAATTGCGTGTTTAAATTATTCTTTAAGGTCAACAAAAGCTGATCTAGAGACAAGGTGACGTGAAACGCCGATAAGTGGGATGGTTTTTTTTGGGTCATATTATCCATTTATCTCGCGTTTTTGGCTCCCTGACTCTGAGATCAGTTAAATTACGGGAAAGATCGTCTGACGCGGCTTAAGAGGAAACTGTCTCTTGCCGGGTTGATGAACGCTTCGAAATCACACCGTTTCATTTTCGTCGGTGACGATGTGCAACTTGACCGTGTCCGTGTCGCAGCTGTATCGCACGGAAGTGGGGATCTCCTTGTTGTTGGGGTTCGGCAGCAACGGCGGAGTGGCGGACGCCAACAAAGTGGTGCTCGTTCCGTCTTTGGTAGCCAGTCCGTTGCCCGTCTTGGGCAGCAGTGATTCGTGGCCCGCGTCGTGTCCGTTGCACGTCCTCTCGGCGGTGGCGGCGTACGATCGCCTGGGAACGCAGTTGGGGGTCGAACCAGCCACGCCTTCGTGGAAACACGGTAGAACCTGCTTAAACTCCTTTCGGAAGTTTTCGTTGAGCCAAGCGTACAGAAAGGGGTTGTAGCATGTGGAGCTCATGGCGGCGGCGTGCGCCAGAAAGTAGAAGACGCTCATGTAACGCCACGAGGCGGCGTCCTCCTTGAAGTCCTGTAAAAGGTTGTAAATATTGAGCGGCATCCAAGAGACTCCGAAAATGACGACCATGGAGATCAACATCCGGTTGGTGCGCCGGGTCCTCTCCCGCTCCTGTTCCTCTCGCCTCAAAGACTTGGCTCCCGGCTTAAATCTGGCTCTGTCCCGCAGTTTGAGGCACACCTGGATGTAGCAAAATGTTATGATGATAAATGGTACGACAAATTGGAGCACCGACGTCGCGATGGAGAAACCTCGACGGATGCTTTCGTTCTCCCATCTCTGCAACGAAATACCCGAAAGACAAACAATGAGAACAAACTGCGTGAAGTATTCTCACGAAGGCCAACTTACCTCTTCGCAGTAATAGCGCGATTCTCCCTCGAAATTGACCAAGGTCATGAAGATTCCGTAGGGCAGCGTTAGCAGGCAGGCGGAAACCCACACGATGAAGATGATCAGGAAGCAGAAACTGACCTTGAGCCTCGATTTGAAGGGGTAGATGATGACGAAATATCGGTCGATCGCGATGGACATCAAGGTAAAGGCCGAGATGTAGACACTGACCCCTTGCGCGAACGGCACCAGATGACAAAGCGCGGTACCGAAGACCCATTGGTTCATGAACGTGTACAGGGGCGTGAAGGGCACAGCGAACATGCACAAGAGAATGTCCGACAGCGCCAGGTTGGTGATGAAATAGTTTGTCACGGTTTGCATGGTTTTGTTCCGAAAAACCACGTAACAAACCAACATGTTACCGCAAATTCCCACCACGAATACGATTGTGTACAGGCAATAGAAGAACGCCTGTATGGCTGGCAGCTTCGTGATCACGTCCTCGTTCTGTTTGTTGTCGTCGCCGCCAGCCGTGAAGTTCAGCGAGAAGTTCTCGGCGGTTAAATAGGCCGATATCGCGGCGATCTTATCGAAGGGAGGCAAGTTATTTATGTGGATGGCGGCCGCGGTTTTGGCCCAAGCTTCGAAATTCGAATCTTGCTCCATATTCTCAATATCTACGCGTAAAGCCATTTTCTTTGGCCCTTACGCTGTACGGCGTCCGCTTAACCCAAAATAAAAATGGCGTCGCCTATCTTCCATCCGTTACGGACGAAGATTCCGTTTGCCGGTGTCATCTTGTAGGTTCTTTTTTTGGCGTTTAAAAGTTGGGTAAATCCCTCGTGGTTTAATGAAAATGAAATGGGGTTTATCCCGGCGACTTTAGGGCTGCGGCGTTGCGCGTCTCGTATCAAAGTTTCCGAGTGTTCAGCTTCGGTGTTTAGAGATGAAACTACAGTTCCTCCGAGAGTTCTGAAACGAAAGGGAAAAAATAAGAAGCCCGATATTGATTATCGAAACTTTGAGGGAAAGAAATGAGACACGAGCTAAAAAAGAATGAGAGGGAAAGAAAATTGAAGAGCCGATCCCCGTTGTCTTTCGGACGCGATCTCTGTCGCGTGTCCGCTTCCCAGGGAACGCGATCAAACGAAGGGCAGACGACACGCGACTTACGCCTTCCTCTTCGCAGTCGCTAACCTAAATGCCCATATTTCATCGCGTGAAGCCAATGCCGCCGGTCATGGCCGAATGAGGTTTTCAATTTGCTTTATATCAAAATCCATCTGGGACAGTGCGCGTTACTAGTTCACCGGAACAACGAGATCGTACACTGCCAAGAGTCCCAACAATCCTATAATTCCGATATTTTTCGAGCATCAAACGTACAATGAAAAGTAAGTTCATTCGTGGTCACGAAGCTGCAACGCAAACTTACTCAAAGCGTCTGTTCGGTATTTCTACGGCAGCTAAAACGGGTAAAATTAAACGCATTTCCAATAGGCGCTTAAATAAAACATCTTCCCAGAAATTGCCAAGAAGTAATATTTCCGACAGCCAGGACTCATAAGTTATTATTTATATAGTGCTTGTTGAAATATTAGAAAGCTGGAAACTTTCTCGAACGTAACATCGGTTTTTTGCTAAGCCTTAACAAAAAAGTTACCTGGTTAAAAGGAAACACTTGTTGCATACCGTACTGCAAAAGTAATATGTTTACTTCTAAAGGAATGAGTTTTCATCTTTTTCCAAAAGATAATTTTATACGAAATGATTTAACTCTGCCTCCACGAGAAGCTTTAAAATTGCCCGGTATTATAAAAATATTACATATAATTTTAATTATTTATACCATAAGAGGATGATAATAATAATAATATTATCTTCTTATACTTAGTTTTAGTAACATTATATATTTTACCTTGAAATATATTATCGAAAATTAACATTAGTATGTTCCTTATACACGTGAGCCGACGCATTTCTTATCTGACGCAAAATTCTCATGAGGGCAAAAACGCGTCTCCATTGGCTTAAATATGACTTTTTGGCTAGCCATTCTAACCGTTTAAGCGTCCATTGCAGATGGCGGGTCAGTCAATGGGCTTGCGCGAATAATATTACCGAAGATTATTTAACAGATCCACCAGGAACAATCGAACTCCGGCCGGGTTGGATAGCCTCCTCAAAAACTGCACTTCTATGTTATATTCCAAAATGCTAATTAGGGCTATATAATTTTACGCAATTTTTTAAATATTAAACCCAAACCGATCATTTAAGTACGTAAGATGTCTAAGCCTTGGTTACCAATATCGTTCATATTCGTATTCATTTTTTTTGATCAAGAATGTATTTATTTATACTCAGGGAGAATGAATATGTCGAGATTATTTTTAGCGTTTCTCCAATTCCACCCGTTGGGGCCCCCGGTATGCTCCTCCGCTTTAATAAAATCAAATAATACTGCAAATCTCATTGGTTCTTAAATATTACGTTTTTCGACGCGATTAACGCTGCTGCGAGGACGCAAAAAAATAGACCGCTCCTTCCCCCCCCCCCCTTTGCGTGACGGGGTTAGGGCCTCAACGTGTCCGTCGATAGTTTCCACATATTCATTCTCCCTGAGTATAAATAAATACATTCTTGGTTTGATATATGAACGTAAATGCGAAGGTAAATGCTATAAGCTATAATACAGATATAGAACCGCACAAAGACTTAATTTTTAGACGAGGGAGCTGTATTTCAGCAGAAACGCCTTTTTTGGGGGCCTAGGGGAGCCCCTTCCTGTACATTTTAGTCAGTTGGCAAGATGGAAATTTTGGAAGAAAGATTATTTCACCAGAGGGATAGAGTTGGCACAATCAAGGCTCCGTATCAGACCCCCTTCGGTACGCCCCTGTACTTAAGATTCTTTAGGGTGGAATTAATTTCGTGATCCTAGATTACATTTACGTGATATTTTCTCGAAAGGCGTATGACACTCCTGAGAATTGAGATCGTTTCGGAGCAGATTCCGGACCACGGACGCAAATAATTCATCCTCTATCCTGTCTTTGGCTAGTATTTAATAAGTGAGTTTCACTAATATCTGACACATGCGCAGGTAGACAAAATAGTCCTTATATCTGACCCTATTTTTATATACTGCGAATAACGTTATAATAGATGACGCAATACAAAAAGGTTAGAGATAAACAGCATTTTAGAATGATGCAGATCTTATTTAATAAAGTTGCCATTTACTATTTTATCAATCGAATCATTAATCTAAGTTAAATTAACACTAGTACACTACAGTTATGACAAGTACCATCCTAATAATTATGTTTAAAGCCGATAGATGGCGGTGCGGTTATCGAAATTCGCTTATTCCTCAAACGAGTCTAGATGGCGTAACGGTGCTAGCTCACTCGTGCTAGCTTCTACGAGGTTGCACCTAAGATCAAGCGCCTGCTACAGACAAATTAAAAAATCATGAGAACGTTTTTTCTTAAATAAACTTATCAAAATATAAGCAAACGATGCAAAAATTATATTAAAATGCAAGTATCCTTATTTATAAAGTAAAATTTACGAATATCGATGAGGAAAAACTATAATAGCGTCTGCTTTAGCCGCTACCTATCCAGGTTTCAAAGGCGAACCAAAGGGGGCGTAAAGATAGTTTTCGGTTATACGAATAAGCATTAACCAAGAATATCTTCTTTCGTAAGTCTGTAACAAGGGATACTAATGATTCTGTGATACTTAAAGAATATCACCCCGTTTGCCAAGGCCGAATTAAGCTGATTTTCTCCCAATCTTGAATTCTAATATTGTCTGTCCCTTAATCCGGCTCTGTCACTCGCGGGAAACTATTTATTGCGCTAATGTTTTATACGTCTACGTTTATACGGAGGTTTCCGAGCGTTATTAATTTTCAATTTTTGGGCGAAAGAAACGCGAATAGATTTTAGGCGAACGACTCGAAACGAGTGCACGCGTAGTAGTTTAGAGAATTCCAAATCGTCGAAGTTTTCCAACTTATGGCATTTATAATTTAATTTTCTTTCTTGGGCGGTACTTTGGTTTTGCCAAAGTGTGATACACATCATATTTTATTCGGGGAACTCTCAATAAATAACGTAGCTCGAATCCGGTAGGTATAGCATCTACCTTTTTTCCTTCTTTGGGGGAAAATCACACGCTAGCATCCTTCATAAATCTTTCAAACTTAGTCGTCCAAGTTTGAAAAGATTTTGAGCTCGGTTCGCGATGTCAACAAAAAACCATTTATCTTCATTTTTGGTACTAAATTAATAATTAATAATAATAAGAAAAGAATAATGTATTTATCGCGAAAGAGAATATTTCAAAATCACCGCGATGTGTCTGTTTAGCAATTTGTTATGTATATATTTTAACTTACGCTTTTTAATCTTTCATTTTGAAGTATTAAAGAAATTCCAAATTTATCAATAATTAATCAAGTTTCTCCGGAGGGGTTTTAAATGATATTTTTTCAAACTAAATTTGAACTAAAACAATTAAGAGATATCCGTAAACTGGACTCTTAAATAGTGTCAATTGACCTATTTCAGAATACATTTTGTTTTTTAAATTGATTGATCAAATAAGTAAGACTCATAATGTAGCGGTAGTGTCTCGCGCAAAAACCTTATTTTGAAATTCTTCAATTCTATTTTCGCCATTTTGTAGCGAAAATATTGGTCACTTTATGATTGTTTATCCGACAGTTGAGCATTTCGAGACTTCTCGTCGAGATTTTCAGTTTCACTCAACTGAGCTTTTTATTCTATTTCATTTTACGCGTGACGTGGGAAGCGGCGAAAAAGATGAGAGCGTCACTTTAGGGGATTTCTCTCGCTTCGACGCGTTATTATTGCCGTGAAGTGGATGAGAGTCTGGCCCAAATGTATATACCGAAATAACGCGCTATTGGGATCTTGAAATTTAATCGCGATCACCTAGAAAATATCAAACATTTCGAGAAACACTCTATACTTTTCTTCTCGTTGCGAAACCTAACTTCGGGCTTACCGATATTTCATTGCGATGGACAAACCACTTCGAAAAAATATTTACCACAGATTTCTGCATTACTGTATTTTTGGATTGGTCGATATTTCAGATGTTTCTCAAATGTTTCCGATAGTTCAAAAAAATTACGATTTTTCTCAAATGTTTCCGATAGTTTTAAAAAATTACGATTTTTCTCAAATGTTTCCGATATTTCTCAAATGTTTCCGATATTTCTAAAATATTTACGATATATCTAAAATATTTTCGATATTTCTAAAATATTTCCGATATTTCTCAAATGTTTCCGAAATTTCTCAAATGTTTCCGATATTTCTCAAATATTTCTGATATTTCTGAAATATTTCCGATATTTCTAAATTATTTCCGATATTTCTAAATTATTTACCATATTTCTAAAAAATTTACGATATTTCGAAATTATTTACGATATTTCTAAAATATTTACGATATTTCTAAAATATTTACGATATATCTAAAATATTTTCGATATTTCTAAAATATTTCCGATATTTCTCAAATGTTTCCGAAATTTCTCAAATGTTTCCGATATTTCTCAAATATTTCTGATATTTCTGAAATATTTCCGATATTTCTAAATTATTTCCGATATTTCTAAATTATTTACCATATTTCTAAAAAATTTACGATATTTCGAAATTATTTACGATATTTCTAAAATATTTACGATATTTCTCAAATATTTACGATATATCTAAAATATTTTCGATATTTCGAAATTATTTACGATATTTCTAAAATATTTACGATATTTCTAAAATATTTACGATATATCTAAAATATTTTCGATATTTCTAAATTATTTACGATATTTCTCAAATATTTCCGATATTTCTAAAATATTTCCGATATTTCTCAAATATTTCCGATATTTCCCATATTTCCGATATTTCTCAAATATTTCCGATATTTCCCATATTTCCGATATTTCTCAAATATTTCCGATATTTCCCATATTTCCGATATTTCTCAAATATTTCCGATATTTCCCATATTTCCGATATTTCTCAAATATTTCCGATATTTCCCATATTTCTCAAATATTTCCGATATTTCTCAAATATTTCCGACATTTCCCATATTTCCGATATTTCTCAAATATTTCCGATATTTCCCATATTTCCGATATTTATAAAATATTTCCGATATTTCCCATATTTCCGATATTTCTCAAACATTTCCGATATTTCCCATATTTACAATGTTTCTTCATATTCATCGAGGTGTCCAATATCGTAGAATTCTAAATTTTCGTATATTTATTGTAGATTTATAAATTTGGATAAATAATTATTTATTTCTCGGATTCTCGCTACTTTTAAGCTGGTTTCACACTGGACGGAAAATATGCCGGAAAGACGATAATAAACGCGAAGCTGAAAATTGATTCCCATTCGATATACCGCTAACGTTCAACTTTACGCTGCTAATTTTCCGTCAAGTGTGAAACCAGCTTTACACCATATTTCTTAAGGGGCTATTTGAAAGCTAACTTCATAATTGTCGTTCAATTATTCTTGTACACTTCGTAATACTTAGAGGTCCTAGATCTATTAATAATAATAATAATAATAATAATAATAATAATAATAATAATAATAATAATAATAATAATAATAATAATAATAAAATTTTAACGTAACAATGTGACAAATAGCCTAACTGAAAAGAAAATGTAAAATTGTAAATATGCACTCCTGAAACTTCAAATATCTGTAACACCCCAATTGTAAATAACCTGAAAAAAAAAACAAATAATAATAATAATAATAATAATAATAATAATAATAATAATACTCAAGCTTTGCTTTTTTAAAAGTCCTTAAGGATCTAGGAAACAATGAACGTTTTAGCAGGGACCTTGCCACTTTATTCTTAAGAATACGGAGAAATTTGGATTCTTACACAATTGCAAGCACACGCAACTCGCTACCTAACTATTACCCACCTTTGGTCCTAAAAGCAGCGGGAGATTTTGGGGTCATTCGATGAGCTTTTTTCCTCGTTCCAATTGAACATTTTCCGGGAAAAGGAGATGTCCAACTACATATCACGGACATTCGATCGAAGAACCGCTTCATTGAAGTTTGACACCGTTCGTAATGCTCGTAAATTGACCCAAATGTCAACTGCACATCCATTACCAATTGAACACTACGATATACGCTGTATATATAGGGAAAGGGTTCGTAGCTGTAGCTAGCTCTAAGCCTATTCTGGAATACCTAGTAGAAAGTGTGGTGCCGCAATCAATTTCAGCGCGCGTCCTATTGCTGATCGTGTGTTTCTTCTTATTGGTTTCGCTTCTATCACTCGCTCGTTTCGCCTTTTCTATATCGACTGAGTGTTATTTTTGGGCCAAGGCATTTAGATGTAGACACGTGTATGTCACTCGGTTATTTACGGAACGTTTCCCCGCGAATTGGGTATTAGAAAAAATTTTAGTCGAGTCAAATTGGTCACAATTGTTTCGCGTTTCATTTAATTTCTAAAAACGTTAACGTCAATTGAAACACTTTTTACGTTATTAAATTTTATTTCTTCTAGTTTCGGGTGGGAAATTCTGGAGGTTTTACTTTTTGGGTTATAAAATCAATGGTTGATTGTCGACTTAAGTCAGTACGATGTTGTCACGATTCGAGAAGCTCCGAAGGGATATCACCTAATCATGGAAACTTAAAGCATTTTCCATTTGATTGCTCAAGATTCGCTCTGAATCTGTCTCTGACGTCATAGATCTAGCCCCAATCGACTAGAGTAAAACCGCAAATGGAAGATTCCATAAACATATTCCCGCGCTTTGTTGTTTTTCGTCTGCTCGTAATTTGAATTTTCGCGTCTTGGTCTGCCATTTTGCCAAAAAATCTAAAAGGAACACGCGAAAATTTGCTCCGATCTCGATCCGTTGATCTGTCGAAATCGGCAGATCGGTTTTGGGCGATCTCGGAGCACCCGAGAGCGCGAAATGGAACACGCGAAACTTGATCAGAGCAGATCCGAGCACGCTAATGGAACATAAAATGTTGATCAGAGCGATCTAGAGTGCTCGAGAGCAGTCAAATGGAAAACGCTATTATACATCGCTGCTGGAACATTTGAATTCGGAGGAATGGAAATTGGGGTTTTAAAAGCAAAATGTAAAACGTTCGGAGAAGGTATCAACTTGCCTACGTCACTGCTTTTTGAAAGGTTCCAGGAAGAATTCTTATTTATTTTACCAACAGCAAATACGAAAAGAGTAGGCGAGCGATCGTTAAACAAAACCAAATCAATTTCTTCTCTCGGATTTTGGTCGTGATTTTGATAGGGCCATTCTCAAACTATTTCAACAAACCCAGTGCTCGGGGAAAAAAGTGTCAAATCGATTTCAGAAACTTCCCATGTCCGCGAATTTCTTTTTGTTCGATGGTTCTTGTAACTGCTGGTTCTCCCGTGATTTATCCGCGGGGTCCCAATTACTTTTATTCGTTCTCGGTAAGTAGCGGAAGGAAGGGGGAGTACGACGCGACTGTCGTCAATAAGCGGGCTCGCCTGCAGTACTAACACTGCTCTTAATAAATAGCTCTATTACGAGGGGACCTTATCTGTTTTCTCGTTTTCTTTCGTGACTATAAAGAGAGAGGAAGCCCCTTGATTGATATTTATTCCTTAGTGGCTACTGCTCAATGTACACCCTGCAGTTTATGTTCGGAACAGAAACTTGGCCTTTGTTTTCCGCGCGCCACCGTCTGAAGCTCAAATATTCTTTTAACGTGTTTCACTTTCCAGGTGGTTCCGACTATTTCGTCGCTGTCTCCTTGAATTCCCGTTTTTTCGAATTTCTTTTACGGTTTTCAGATGTCTCTGGCTTAAGGGCAATCTGGATTAGAAATAGCTCGCTATAAAGATTATTTATTTATATTCTAAGACGTGTTTGTTACTTTCTGCCTAACAGCTTTTTATTTGGCATTTTCGTCGCGTTTTTGTAAATAGTCTGGTATTTTCAAGCACTGTTGCCAATGTTCGAAAATCTAAATTCCGATTGTTGAATAGTAAATTTCCCTCGAATTTCCACACCTTTATTTAGCCCCGCCCCCAACGAAAACTATCGAAAACCATGCCATAATTTTAAAAAATTTGGTAAATGAACTTTTTAAAATTAAATTTGATTGAAATTACAATTTTTAAACATTTTGGTTGTTAGTCCTATACATTGTTTGATTGAAGTATTAGCAAGCGCCTCCTTCATACTATTTCTAAAATCCCAAGATACACGAAAATACACAGCTCTAGATAATTTTGAGCTTTTTATTGATAGTCAAATTTAAAAAACTAGGATAAATACCCGCAGAATTGAAAATTTCCACAAAATCAACGTTTTTGAAACCAAAATTACCTTTTCCCCACAGAGCCAAAATGGGCCGCAAAAAATCCCATAATATGGGAAATTTCCCACAATCTGGCAACACTGTTTTCTAGATTACCAATCAAAAAGTAGTTTTTGGATATATAGCTAAGGTTACCTAGATGACTAGAGTATTTTTCAAAATATAGCGATAGTATAAATGTAATATTTACTCAATCAATGAGATATTGCTATTTCGTTACGTACGACGGGTTGTTTAAAAATTTCACCGATAAATTAATAAGGTTTCTCAATCATATTTAAAACACTTGTCAAACCTTTGCTCGTCCGTAGCTTCCTAAAAGCAAAAGTCGAGGTAAAAGTCAAGCGAGTCTAAAAAGCCCAATTTTTGGTTTTCAATCTAGCGTAACAATAATAATAATTAAAATAATGGAAATAACCTAAAAGAGTTATGAACGGGTGAAGAATTTTCCAAAATCAGCACCCGCAATGGCTGCTAGGTCCACGGTTTGGCGAGAAATAAAGCCTATACTCGGTCAATCGCTTCTGGCGAGGAAAAAAACAAATTTATAAATTGTTAACCTAATTAATATTGGGAAACAAGATATATAGAGATTCGGCGATAAAAACCGCGGTGAAATTTAATTAGACAAAGGCACTTTTTTTCAAAATTTATCGAGACAGAAAGAAACGATATCTTCGGCTTCGAAGTGGCCCAGGGCTGCTTTTCTGGCCCGCCGAGCGCAGTCAGAGCGGCCTTTTTTATAAGCCAACCGAGGTTCTTTTTTCTATCAGCGAGTCGGAGCGGAATAGAATGAGAGTGGCTTTTTTCGTAAGTCCGTGGCGCGATAGCAAATTTTCCGATAGAAGTACTCGAAACTTAATTTAATGTATTCGCGAAATATATCTTCTACGAAGATACGTGGAAGACGTCGAGAATAATCTAGAATGGTCTCTTCTCGCTATTCAAAGAGAGCGAAGTAGGAGCGACTTATGGGTGCTTGATTCCGCAAAGACGCGCCAGCCAACTGCACTCGTTTATTTTTATAGCTCAGCGAATTACGAGAAAAGGACGTTTAAAGAAAACCGATTTTTCGCTCTTGTTTCAAATCAAGAAGGGGAATTGAGAATTTACTTAAAACGAAAGCCAATATTGGTCCCCGCGGCATTATATCGTTCTTTAAGTATAGGGCCATTTCGCCTCTTTTTTGGCGCTGACGTGGCCAGTTCCGACGTTTTATTTGGCCAATTGCGACAGTAAAAGATCTTGATTAGCAAGCGCGCCATTACTGGGACTCCGGACACGATTGAGTCGTAACGGCACTTTGGCTTCGGAATAGAATATTGACCTTCTAACCAGTTTCGGCACGATTCAAAATCGAAAAGTTTTAATTCGATTTCCCAAAGAATTTACACCTCTAGGAATGAAAACTGTAGATCTTTCTATCGTGTAAATTGTTGGCCTCTAGACATCGAAGGCAGGGTCGTATTGACGCTCTTATTTCCGGTTCTTTTCATTTCCTTTACCGGAAATTGCCACGTCAGCCTTGTCCACGCGTTTCAATCTTACTACTTTAAAGGATTAGAAAATTCGAAATAGCAAAATTTTATAGTCTTTGTATTTTTTTTTTTCATACTAAGGCATTCCGATAATACTCGGACTGATTACGCGAGAGTGTTTTAACATATAAGTCGGCGTTAAATTTAAAGGGATAGTGTTAGCATTTTCTTGGTGCATGATATATATAAATATATATTTATAATAACAATGGTAATACCGATTTTGCTTAAAAAATAAATATTCACTAGAAAATTGAAGTTTTTGAATGGTAGCGTAGACTTTCCTGAATTTCTTGGGTACCTACTGTTGACGTCATTGTTTATATTGGTTGCTACTAGAGCGAGCCGAGAGATAATGTTAAGTGCGAAACCGGATATAAAATAGTAGGTAAAACCTTTCTCTAGCCTAATATCTAAAGCCTAAGTTTCGGATTTTCAAAAATCATTTTAGCCCATATGGAGAACACTATATACAACATCAGAATCGAAATTCTACCTTTAATAAAATCATAAAATTGTTTTACGTATAAGGAATTTAGTTGTCAATAAACAGTAATCAATACCTTATTTCCAAAACAAACGATAATGAAATAAGCTTTCGAAAAATATTGGTGATTTTCGCTATTTGATGCACGGTTAGAGCTTGGATCATGGTGCTTGGATTAATAATAGTGTTACCTGGATATATAATCCAAGATTCATAGCGTTTTTAGGCCTAGTATTAAAAGCACGAGGTTTCCTGTTTGTTTCGGGTGTTTCCAGAAATTTCCGCTACGTGCGTCGTAAGAAAAATTTGTGGTCAGAAAAATGTTGAAGTGGTATATTCAAGTAACACTATTATTAATCCAAGGTTAAAGTTATTGAGCGAGCGTTTTTATTTTTGAATGTACGGTACAAAATCCAGCGAACCACACTCTTTTAAAATATTAGGAGCGCGCGACCAAAAAATCAATAAGTTTACAATTTTATGGACGTATTTAATCCTTACCAAAATTAGGTGGGAAATCTTCTAAATTTATTTATCTCCGCAACAATTTTTTACGTCAACAATAGAGTACTTTCAATTCGAAACTCACGACGTCACCAATGTAATTTGCATATAGAGTGTTTTCGTCTGATACGATTTTGAAAACTTGTAACGTCACAGCTGTATTGTTAATAGTGGCCGCCATGACAGTTACAGCTTTTTTATCAATAGGCTAATTACATTGGTGACGTCGTGAGTTTCGAATTGAAAACACTCTATTGATAAAAAACGGTAACTGTCATGGCGGCCACTATTAACACTACAGCGGTGACGTTTACAAGTTTTCAAAATCGGATCAGACGAAAGTACTCTATAGGGATGATTGCTGCGAAATGATTAACATAGAAATGTTTTAAAATTAATTTTCATAATTAAATACTTGTTTTACGTGCCATACATATATGTTTTAGAATTCTGGATATATTTGTCATATGATGTACCCGAAATCACAAAATTCGAAATGTGTCCCAGGCTCCCAGCCGACAATATAAGCCTTGGTCATAATTGGTAAACAAGAGAACGAAGGCGATTACATTCCACCATTCCACGAAGTCGCTACCTTTAGGCGCTATATCAATGTTTTGGGAAGTCACTATGAAGAATGGATGATGTAAAAGAGGTGGCCAAATATCATACTTATGACTGGAAATTACACGCGAGGTTAACGGTAATAGTTAGTATTAGGGAGCTGTTGGGTCGCTTAGCATAAAGGGCATGCCACCACCCTCCAACGCATTGTAACCCGGCCACCTGAATTAATGACATTAAAAGTCGCTCGGTGCCTACCTAATTATTATAAAAAAGACAAAACTGTTTTTATTGTTTCAAACACACTTTATCGTCTTAAACTGGTTTTAAATCAAACTAAAAAACCAAAAAACCGAATTTCTTATTTAAAGCAAGCGGTGGCTTTAGTGTATTACCAAGAATGTATTGAAGTTACTAAGAATATTGGAATACAGGATTTTGATTCCCATCCTCGCAGCCTCGTAGCTTAAATTCGTCTGCTTTCCCATTCAAGTTTGCTATATGGTATGACCTTGAATACGCCTTAAATGCAGAAGAACTTTCTCCACAAAAGCTGTGAGGATGGCACCAGGGGTTAATGCTATGCTGAAATATTCTTAGTAATTTCAATAAATTCTTGGTATTACTTGGATGGTACGATAGATGTCGTTTAAGGCAGCTGGTCCAACCTTATGTATTTAGGTCGGATTGGTTGCGATTTCCAAAGCTTACGAAGGGGAACTGAATAATACATATAAATTATTTTTATGAACAGATATTATAGTAAGAGTTACGATAATATTTCTTCCCTAGTTAAAGGGCCACAGAATCTTTTGAAAAATACTGCCCGAATTTTAGGTAGCAGATCCCACTAATTTAAATTTGGCATTTATCAAACCCTACTTCCAAAATTCAAACGATTATGTGGCCCTTTAAACTGAGAAATCACCGGAGCTTCTAGTCGGGTGATAAAATTCAAAATATTTCGCGTTGCAGCTACGATAGGGGGCGACACTTTACGGCATATTTGGAAGTAATACGGAAAAGCATTCAAGGGATTTACTTAGTTTTAAAACGTGACTTAAACTCTTCTAATTACTTATTGCTGTCTTCTGTGTCGTGTGTACCCTGAAAGACGCAAGATGCGGAAAATAGTGAACAAGATATCAAACAATTTGCTCAAGATTAAGTTGAGGTATCTCGAGAGCTGATTGTCGAAACCGTAGAGCCTCCTGTCGTCTGCTAAGTCTTTGGTCTTCTCTGAATTTGGGAATCTTTTTAATTACTCAAAATGTTTATCGCGCATGCGCTGTGAAAAGGAAAATATTGTTTTTGATTTATTGAAACGTCCAAGTTATCGAGTAGCCGCTCATTAAGTAGTGAAATTAAATACTTTCCCCTAAAGTACTTTGTTATAAAACTCTGCTATTGTCTCTAATTTGTTTTCATAACGTCCTGATTTATTTTTACATAAGACTGAAAGAAATTCATCTGCTTCAATCGCGCTGGAAAGTAAGTGGAGTATCAAAAACTAACGAAATACAAAATTATTTTAAAATAAACCATTTATCCTCTCAACCTCTCAACTGAAACTACGTATATGATCGAGTACCCATCCATCACAGTAGCGGCGCTAAGGGTGGGCTGAAGTGGGCTTTAGCCCCCCTGCATTTCTGAAAGGGGCCACATATTTATAATTGAAAATTTAAGAGGCCACATATTTAAATTTATGAATTTTCATTATCTCTAGAAATTTGTTTTATTGCCAACAAAGGTTTTTCTGGAGAAAAACTTTCAAAATCAATTTGTTTAGTCAATAAGATAGTAGACCATAAACAGATAGATTCGGGAGGAAGGGAGCGGAAATTGAGAGAAAGTTGAATAGACAATAGAAAGAAAAGAAAGGGAATTTACGGAAATACCCCGGGCATGCAAGTGTCCCCTCCAGGTCGGATACAAGGTCATAAGGGGTCCAGTAAACGCGACGAGATCCGCACCAAGAAAACGACCTTGCTCTTCTCGCTTCCTGGAAAATTTACAAGGGGTCACTAAAGTTGTAAAGCCCACAAAATTCTTAGGGGCCACAAAATAATTAGCCCACCTGTGAAAAAACCTTAGCGCCGCTACTGATCCATCATCCCGCAATATGTTACGAAAGACGTTACTTATGTCTCGAACATTTAAGTACACACAACCCCCATGATGTATTTAATATATTTTAAATATTCAATTTAAATTTGAATAAATTGTCAATTATCCTGTACATTAACTTAATAAACCCAAGAGGGATTTTATCGAAAATCAATTTTTCGAGTTACCTGATTTCGGAAATAAGGTAGCTAAATGCGAACACGTTAATTCAAATTAAATTTTAGACAAAGTAAAAATAGGCTGAAACCCGGGTGCTGAGAGGCTTGTCATTAATGTAACTTAACCAGTTCATTATATCAAAGGTCAAATTGATTGAAATGGGCATTCGTTGTAAATTTCAAGACGAAATTCTTTTCAGAATATATTGTACGCGCCAGTAATTTTAAGAAAAGGCACATCTCTCTATTTCCTTTCAGGTAAGTTTTACCGTAAGTATCACTGAGAGTCCACGCGTACGTAGATCCATTCCGCCTTTTGTAAGTAATTCTGGTTATTGGAATTCCTCGCTCGAAGGACGTGGTACCCGAAAAATGGAGATAGAGAGATGTATATATTACTATTCAGTCGCTCTAAATCACTATGGCTTTCGATAAATTGGACATCCATCGCTTTTGGCTCGTATACGTATTCCGAAAGAAGCGAACTTTCTGACGAAGGCACTCTCGGAGTACGCTCGCAAAAGCCACGATCGGCTCGCCGGGTCATCAATATTTTCGAACAGAAATCATTCGTGAACCGAAAGTCTGGCGCGGGGCATCATTAGCTTTGATGTCAGACTATAGTGATTCCAATATGATTCTATTATAAAAAGGAATTTCGGGAACGGGACGAGAAAGAGGGCTTTTATTCCGGATGTATTCTGGAATCCCACTAATGGAAACCTAACGGTAATACGTCCATCTTCGCGTGTTTCATTTTCCGAGATCAATATACGGGGCCGCTTTTGACGAAAGGAAACTTATTAGACTTATACATTCTCCACTCGAACGGGACGTAGATAAGACTAGGTTTGACGTACTCGGGTACGTCCGTGTCCTTCAACGTTAATAATCGCGTCAACGCGTTATCCAAACAAGGACGTTAGTGGGTGGGGCCAAATTATACTTATCACGTTTACTAAATTCCGATCCATAATGACGTAAATCCGTCGTATAGCCTTAACCTAAATAGGTATATTATATTTGGACCATTTCAAATATCTTATTTATTTATAGAGATGGGTGTCTCTAGCGGCGACGGGACGAACTAACCCATTACCTCGACGCGTCACGGGATGAAATAAAACGGCCTCCGGGTTTTCGCGTCATGGTTCCAGGCAACGGATTAAATTCCCCTATTGGATTTTATGACGTTCTTCGTACCGAACCCGTCGAGGTAACATTTTATCTCCAAAACCGAATCCGTATTCGAATATCACATTCGAATATCTTCCCAAATATTGAAATCCTCCAGACTGATGCGCTGTTCATTTGCATAAACCAGTATATATATATATTTTCCCAAACAGACTTCTTTCCCTAATGTTTTTTACGGATGCGCTCAACGGCGTAATAAAACTACGGGGAAACGGAGTTACTGGCGAGTATTTTAGAAGAAAACGCCATTAGAAGACGTGACACAATGGCGCGATACCATGCAGTAAGCCATTCCCAATGCGCGTACCTTTTTTGGGGATGGCTGGGAGCAGCCCTCGCTGAAAGCGCATTTTAATGAAAAGACGAAAAAAGCAGGGGGCGCTCCGGCGCTGGGATCTGTCTGTCTGATGGGCTCTGCATAGATTACATCGGCAGCCAGGTCCGGGCGTCACTCGGGATAGAGTCGGGATTTTCCCGTTTTTCCGGACTTCATCCTCGTCGCGCTCTCGCGTCAAACGCAATTTCCCCTTTCCCCCTCGAATGGCGGCTTCCCCGTCGACCGTTTTCTCCCCATTTTTTTCCCTTTATTTAATCCGCTAAAGCTGACTGTATTACGCGTCCTGAGAAAACTCCCCCGACTGAACTCGCCATCAGCGTCATTCTAGAATCTTTTTTGGTCCCTCGCGCGGTTTCCGTCGGGTTCCAGTAAGAACAATAAGTAATAGGCTCGGGGCTTTGAGACGACCTAACGAAGACTCGAGGAATTATAGTTTACGCGGTTGAGAGGTCTTACGTTAAGCCCCGTCTTACATTAGTAAGAACCTCGACCCCCCCCCGTCCACCCCATTCACGTGATTTGCTGCGGTTTTCTTTTACTTTATAGTGACACTGTTTTTATTTTCCACACACTATTTAATGAAGAACGGAATTAGCCGCGGGAATTAAATTGTCCACAGTGGTTTTAAAGATGTCAGTATGCCTCTCTTAAATATTTTTACCGCACCTTTGATTTTAATTTTTTTTTCTGGCGCTTAAAGAGTCACACCAGTGTTTTATAAAAAAAAATCTGGGTGAAAACCCCGTAGCTCCTCCCCTTCCGTACCTCGTGATAGCGGATGTGGCCAATGATGATGTGGGATTTTTCCAGCTCTATTTCAGCAGTTCGTCCGTGAAAGTAGTGGACTTTTAAATAGTTTTGGTAATTTTTAATTTAGCTCTCCCATTTCTAGCTCGGGGAGGTTTCTCCTTATTTTGTTATAACTAATTCACAGGAATCCATACTTCTACTTGGAATGCGTATCGCGGTAGATTTTCGTTTCGATGTGGCTGACGGTTTTTTTGACGTCACTATGTTAACTTAACAAACAACTACGTGAGAGGGGATTTTTTTTTTCTCGTAGGCGGGACTAAAGCCGTCAGAGTGATCTTACCATTCGCGATGCGGCAGGATAAGCATTCCAAGTAGAGGTATGGATTCCTGCTAATTAACTTTTGACTTTGAAATCATCAAAACTGTTTTAAGCCGTGTAATGTGTTCGTTTAAATTTTCGGAGCACGAGTCGTTAAGGTGTCAACCCTTTTTAGACTGTAGAGGGAGGTTTATCACGTTATAAAATTGTCTAACCACTTTAAAACCAATATCAATCACTTTAGTCATTAAAAGACAACAGAAGTGGCGTTGGGAAAACTAACTTGTAAGTGGCAGACTTCATATCACGTAAACAAGTAATTTTCCTAATTATTTTATTCTTTGCATTTTTGAATGTAAAGCAATATAATCATCAACCAATCGATTATCTTTAAAGTTTTATTTTCATGTTCGCGTCTTGACCTCACTATATCGAAAAAACCAGCTCTTCCAGGATCTCGAAAACCTTTACATTAATGAACGCAGCCATGGGGAACCGATACCAAAAAAAAAGTGTGTACGTGTGTGTTACCAATACATTCATAATCCAGGCCCTGAGTTCTGCTAATTCCCCTTCCTTCGTCAAGCTGCGTAATTTAAACGAGAAAATCAGCTCTTCGAGCGCAAATAACTAAATAGAGAATTTAAAAAGTGACCAAAAGTCAAAAGTCATTATTACATCCCCATAGTGAATTAAGGCGCCATATGTTATAGCGTTAACCTTAAAAAAAATAGTTTTTGTAAAATGAATGAAGCGCTCTTTTTGACGGTGATTTCCTGGGATATTACCATATGTAACATAATTACTCATAAGTATGCCTCTGTATAATATTTCCATTGAAAAAAATTCAATGAGACCTTGTTTCACGCGGAACATACAATGAGCGGACCCAAAAGTGCAAAAATGCTTATAATCCTTGCGCTATTGAAAAGGTTACCATGGAAATGAAATCATGTGATCGCGAGGCACGAGCTAAACTGGACATGGGCAAAGCCAGAAACGCGCGAGGAATTCTCACTAACTTCCGTTTCCCATCAGTAAAGTTGATGACGCGTATTTCGTCACGGAGTTGTAAGTGACGTAATTTACGTCATATCCCGTGAACAAGGTTTCATTAACGAAAATGCTTTTATGGCATACTTATGAGTGATGATATTACGAATGAACGACGTGGGAACTTTCCGGCAAAGATTTGATAAATCGCGTAAATTTGCAAAATTGCGAATTTCTCGCTTCGTTCGAGTCGTTTTCTCGGGATGAGCCAGAGTTTTGTCTTTGCGCAGTTTCCAGGAAAGTGTCAATTCAATCTCAGCTTCTCCTAGACGTTGAATACTTAAATCCCGGACTGGGACTTTGGGTCCGACATTTTCCAATTTCAACGATTTTCTTCGCCTTCCAAATTCAACACTCGCAAAAGTGGCGCTTTTATTTGAAAAAAGCTATTTACTTTTGGCTGATTGAAATTTTGATCGAAAAGTCATCGAATAAGATTGAGCATGCTCCCTCGCGCCTAAACTGTACTGTCGCGTTTATTTTTTGAAATACATTATCGGAAAAATTACGATCTTTTCATTCTCTTGTGTTTTTCATATTTTTTCATAAATTTCTATTTGGGTAAATATCTGACCTCGAGAAACAATTTTTTGTTCAAAGAAAACACATCCGTAGCGTCAGTTCCAATAAATGTCATCTAATCTTTTTATCGGGAGAAAAATGTTTTCGAGCTTGGAGCTCATTCCGAGAATCCATAAGACGAGAACTTGACTCGGGAATGATTCTTGGTAGTTCAACCATTCGAAGACGTCAGCGAAAATAACCTCGAAAGCCTTCGTTTGTTCTCTATATTTCCTTTCATACGTTAAAAATTCAAAACATTCTTTATACGGCGTAGTTTGAGCGTCTTTGATTAGTTTGTATACAGTTCTTGGCGTGAAAGCAATGCGGGTCGTCTTGAATGAGACTACTATAAACATTGAAAGCCACGCGCAAACAGATTCGTCGTCGCGACCGATGAGGTCTCGCCAACTTTTGGACGGAAACTGACGGGGGGTCTGCTTGATTTGAGTTTGGCCCGGAAAAAATGCTCCTACGCACGCTGCGGGGCTACTCGATCCTCTTACGGAATCTTCCAAAAAGGAAAATAACCGGTCTTAAGGCTCTAGTCAGGCTTAGGAGAGGGGGCGCGCTCTGGGTTATCTGCGGAGCCTTTATCGCGTTGAGCTCGCCGGAATCGCGAGTCCGCGGCTGGAGGGCTGCTGTCAAACTGGGAAATGGTGCTTGTATAGATACCGACTGCTGCCGGGTTTACCCTGTAGGCCTGTACTGATACTACCGGAAGTGAATATATATGATCTATATATAAAGCGTATTTTCGAGGACTTTATCATCGTTTTTGGAGATAGAACGCGCGAGTGACCAATAAGTTGGATATTTATTATGACTCTTTAAATGTGATGTATCTAAACTGGATTAGATTGGCTTCCAATTTCTTCACAATAGTTCAAACATCAAAATCCATTCTTTTCTTAACTTTTTCCATCGCGTTTCAAAGCGACAATATAAGGGGTTACTCATTGAAGAAATATTTGAACACCTGATTACTGATTACTAAATATTTCAATTGATTCCCTACAATTTCTACTGATTCCAAAATGATAAAGTATTATTACTGTTATTCCCATTATTTCTAATCTATTACCGATGACTACATTTCATTTCCAGTGATATCTTGAATAGCGGTGAATACCCATGATTACCTTCGATTTAATGTTATTTCTCTGGTATATCTGTGAATACCTTTGATTTCAGTGATTTTATCTTTTGAATATCGGTGAATATCGATAATTACCTTTGATTTCCTGATATTTCCATTGAATATCGGTAAATACCGATAATTACCTTTGATTTCCTGTGGTTTCCCTTGAATACTGGTGAATATCGATTATTATCTTTGATGCAATACCATATGATTGAATACTGGTGAACACCATTAAAGACCTTGATTTTAGACTTATTTATTATCGAATGTTTTTCCGTTCATTTTCTAAATAATTGGCAATTGAATACCGTTAATAATAGTTTGATCCTGTTTGAATACCAATGGTGATTATTGGTGAATAATATTAATTTTTGATGTCCACATTAAATCAAATGATTACGGAATTCAAATAATCAATTAGTTGAACGTTTGTACGTCTGATTACTTAAGCGAGTAACCCAACGCTGCAAAGCGTTGTTACCCATCGCAAAATTTTATTAACGTAACTCTTACCACGAGGAAAAAACAAACTTTTTGACAAGTCGCCACGCCGGACTTCGGTATTATAACTCACTTTATAGTGGAATATCTCGTTAAGACGCGTATAACCTTCCCACATTCAATCCGTGACTCTATATAACAGAGAGAAAAGAATTGCCGTAAAAGCCGGCTTACCGGGGCAGGGCAGTCTTAGGTAATAGCCAAGATGGCAAGGAACAATCGGGGACCCCTTTTAAAGAAATCTTACACCGGGCGAATTCTCCGAATCAAGTACAATCTCTGGTTGAAAAAGAAAACTATATATATATATATATATATATATATATATATATAGGCTCTTAGATTAAAGACTCTATATCGAGAGTGCGCGTTGAAACAGCCAAGCTGCGCCAGAAAAGTGAAAAAAAAGCGTAATTTTCTATTTTCACGTTGGAGACTTCCTCGAGGTGCAAAAAAGAAAGGGAAGCAGAAAGCTATCTTCTGCTCAAGGTTCTTTAATATTTTCCAGAAGGCCAAAGAATCCAATTTTAGTACGCTTTCTTCCTTCCCTCTCTGCTTTAAAATATTTGGTCGGAGCCGCGGCTCTTCCCTTTATTCCGACTTCGAAACACCTCTGTTGCCTATTTCGGAAGACATTGAACGAAATGCGCCACACTTTTTGGATGTTCTTCGCTTTACTGCAGTTACTCGAAAAGGCCACCGAGAGTTAAAAAACTAGCGAATGGCCACCGCACTCGTCTTTCGCGCGAAAAGGTTCCGACTTATGGCCCAAGTTGCTCCTTTACCCGTTTTGAGAATCACCGAGGAAGTGCATCGAGTTACTAAGAATTCTCAGTAGGTTTCTTTCGTTCGCCCCAATTTGACGTTTTTTTGAATAGGAAACCCAACCAAAAGTCCCATTTTTCACGCTGTTCCGGCGAGATATGGAAGGACCCTCTCTAGGTAGTTTACAACACAATTCCGGATGACTTTGCTTTTACGAAATGAAGTCGTTTAAAAAAATCTTTAGGACACGTAAAGAATTTTTTTATACTTACGGACTTGACATTATAGTGAATTATTCTTATTCTAAGATTTCCTTTTTGCCGGTAGAAATTCTGGTCGTTCGGACGTACTCCCGGGGGGGGGGGGGGGCATTATAAATACTTATACTTCTATAAATTCCCCGAATAATTTGTGGTAAGGTCTAACGTTACACCTAACCCGCGGGAGACCACGAGAATACCGATAGGTGTTTAAAAATTTTCTCGGGTTTCGTAAAATTGGGAGCGAGTGAAGTAAAATTTGTAGTTATGGACTTATGTATCTTCAAAGGTTCTGATCGGTTGAATTTAAACGAGTTTCGGTAGTTTTGGGCACGAAGCGGAGATAAATAACGCAATCAGCTCTTATCGAAGACATTCCAAAATGGTGTCCTGGTTCACGGATCGTCAGTTATATCACGTATTTTTCCAGCGCAGGGTGACGTCGCCACCGGTTCCAAAAACTTCTCGAATACTGTATGATTCACGGCAATTTTCATTGTTCTGATGTACTCTCTTCTCTTACGTGAAGAGGTTTTATCAGATAGTGTGTATTTATTTTCTTGGCGCCTTACGTCGTCTTTTATAGAGCTGAGAAAGAAGATTTCTTAAGGAGGTCATTTTTTACAGCTTTTTTTAGTTTCAGAGTTTTATTACGAACTCGAAAAGGGTCCCCTCCTCTTCAGAAATAAAAAATACGATTTTCAAGTTCACAGATTCTCTTCCGCCAAAGACAGAGAGAAAAGTATGAACTTACGTTCAGTTTTATTTTAGATTTTAAAAATATTTCTGGAATGCGTCCGACTATTGGGAATTCTCGAGAGTCATATCCGCAATATTGTTTTGCTTTTTGCGCTGAAAGTAATAAGTTAAAAACTCAAGGATTCATTTCTAAAAAAATATATAATTTGACATTACGAACTCGAGTTGTCCGCCTCGGAAATTGGGCAAATTACGATACATTAGGTCAGTGACGGCGATCCAGTGAACAAACGAGGGAAGAGGGTATGTTCCCATTGCGCCGAATCCCATTCGACCGAATTCCCATTAGACCGAATTCCGCCAATGTTTTTGAAGAAATTAGCCCAAAGGCGGGTTTTGTATTGTTCTAATCGACCGACGCAATATTCACAATTGAGCGACCGCAAAAAAAGTTTTTCTTTCTACTCCTTTTGATTTTTTATGGAAGCGTTTTAATATATTTTTAAGTCTGTTAGGTTAGGTTAGGTTAGGTTAGGTTAGGTAACACTGAATGCTGTTCTGACAGGTGCTGAAACGGATAATACCGAATTTTAAACCCGGAGAAGTGCTGTCGAATGGGATTGTGTTCGGTCGAATGGGATTCGGCGCAATGGAACAGATTCGGGAAGATCCCCCACAGAAATAAAAATGAGGAAAAATAGCAATCAGGAGAAAATTTATTATCTCACTGCCTTTATTGGGTCCGAATGCAGTCTTTTCACAGAAGTTATTTTGAGATTGCAGATGCGAGTAGCATTAAGATGATATAACTGTAAAATTTATTTCGATAGATTCGTCCAAACAGAAAATCGCGTCGTCGTGTACCCTGTTTTACCTAAAATACCTTCGTAAAGTATGTGGCCAAGAAATGCTTAATTATCTAGCCATGTACGCAGATATTTTTCTAAAGATATCGACTTAACTTTTACTATCAATGTATTCATTGACGGATGAGATATTAGAAAGAACACATTTATGAAAATATATATAGTAATTAAAATGTAGAGCTGTACATTTTCTTGCTTAAGTTTTAAGTATTTTGGATGGAAAAATAATGGTCCGTGCCCCCACAGAAATATTTTCCGATCGCCGCCGTTGCATTAGGTAATATCAGAAGTATATCAATCTCGCAATACCGCCAATGTTTTTCGTAGGCTCAATTAGAATACCTAAAAAATAGAGCGTTGATAATTCATTACAGCGGCGGCGATCGCAAAAATTATGGTGGGGGCTCTGCTGATTTTTTCATATAAAATTTATTTACATCAAACTAAAATAATATTAATGTTTAAAAAAGTGTTTTTCTGATATCTGAAACGTCATTTATAGTTAATTCAAAGTCGTTATCTTTGGATAATTAAAATATTTTGATAAAGCTGTGTACGCGACGGATACATTTTGGGTTAAACATTTTATAGGACTAAAACTTATGCTTATTTCTTTTTATGTACCCTTCTTTAGTTATAACAAATTAATACATTTTAATAAATTAAAAACAATAATTTAAAATTGGGCTTGGGGCTTTCCGCACAAATATTTTTCAGGGGGGGCTCTGCGCCTACTTTTTTCTCTTTGGGGACACTGGCCCCGAAGCCCCCACGTGATCGCCGTCCCTGATTCATTACATAGTGACTTCACTGAAATATTGTAAATATCCCCAAAGTAGTATAATTTGTACAAACCTTTATTTACAAGTGGTAAATTTTCAGCTATGATGATAAATTCGCTTTATAGTCGATTTACTATTTTTTAACTTGCGAGTACACTACAAGGGGCACATAACAGGCCATAATCACATTTGGAGCTACCGCTAAGAAACTCCGTGGGATGGCGATACCGTAGTTTATCTAGAGAAGCTGACGTCTGCTAGTTTTTCCGTACATTCCGACATGTTCGATCATGAATCTATTTAACCCATGAATATTCAACTTTTAATATACTTTTAAGCCAATAAGAACGAATTCGGAAATGATGTCATTTTAGCCAGTGGCGTAGCGTGGGAGGGGCCAAGGGGGCCATGGCCTCGGGCGGCTTAGATGTAGGGGGCGGCCAGTGGCCTGGAAAATTGAAACGAACGCGGCCGGCCGAGATCGTGTATCAGAAAAATTATAAAAATTATTAAATGTCTACAATGTGCATGTTGAGATTAACAAATCTGGGTTTCTTGGCAATCGAACAAGAGGTACCAATTAATATTGACCATTTCATTAAAGAGTTCGCATTGCTAAAAACACGCAAAATAAAATTTTAATTTTTAAATGACTTGAATCCTTTTGCAATCAACAGAGCAACAGATTTTTCACCGATTTTTTGCTTAGTTGCGAAAATAAAGGGGGGGGGGGGCAAATTTAGGGTTTGCCCCGGGTGAAAGAAATACACGCTACGCCACTGATTTTAGCGCAAGATAGTTCACGAGAGCGGAATAACCACGAAATGCCATGTCACGGACGGTTCGCGTTATTTACAAATAAGGTTTATAGTTATGAATATTTCTAAAATAAAATAAAATACACAAAGAAGGAATGTAACTGATCTTTCGAAAGTGATTCTATCGAGTGCCTGCCGAGGGGCTAACCACTCTTAGAAAGTCTGTACACCGGATTACGCTTAGATTAGCACTACCAAAGGCAGGGACTTCAAAGACTACGCGTAATCCCATTAGTACAGTCTGTACACCGACTACGCGGAGTGATCAGTCCCTCGGTGCCTGCATATGAGGTTTTTAACGATTTAAACATACAAACTATCTCTGAAAAGCTAAGGCTTGGGTGATACTTTGGAAGAAAACCTGAGTCAGAGGCTGCGTTCAGTATCTCTAAAAAAGTCAGCGCTGAGCTAAACGGTCAGCGGTTTTTTACTGAACTGGTTTTTGACTTCCGGTTTTGACATCACGTTGCCCGTCCATTGAGCAACGAAGTCATCGGCTGTAAGACCAGGTTTTCTCGTTGCTCAAAGATCACGTGACGTCGCAGCACGGAGTAAGGCTAGCTGCAGACGCCGCGACAGACGATATTTTACAAAATTTACAACAAGCGTAAAAAGATTCACGTTAGTAACGGTCTCAACGAAAATAATTTTTCAGATACTTCGTTGGAAGTTACTGAACGCAACCATTGTACGCCATATTATTATTAAATAATAAATGATCTGTTATAATTTCATTATAATAATAACCATTCTAATAATAATATTTAATAAATACACGAATCTATTTAATAAAATAGATGAATAATAAATACTGCAAGAAGAAAATATTACCATAACGCGCCATTTTAGGAACTAACGCTTCGACTGCTTATAACAAATAAATACTATTTCTCTAGAATGGTTTTGGAAATATTTTGTCCGATTTAATAAATTGCTCTCCGCGAATCTAATTTCGGAGTCGAGAAAACTCCCTCTGTTTACGAAGTCGCGATTCAAACGAACCTCCGTAATATTCAATTTAAAATTAACATAACACTCCAGTTGTAGGAACATTAAATTGCTTCTAATCAATATTTGCCGGTTCATCGCGACGTTCGCTCTAGAGCATTTCGTGTACCACCCGCACCCAGGTATTAGTTTACCCAGTTTGCAATCCGATGAATTGGAGGCAAACTTCATTTCCGGATAAAGACTGGGCACAAAGAAGATGAAAAAGTCCCGGCACTCTTGTTAAGGTTCTTCGCGCGGTTTTTTCATTCCACTTTCGGATTTAAATCGGCTCGGGACAAAAGCGTCCGTCTTCTTTCACGTTTCTAGACTTTCTTTTCAATTAAGAATCGCCCTACCAGGAGCCTAGCGTCATCTTGTGACCCAAGTCATTTCGAAACCTTCTTTTACCGAATCGTGTTTACAAATTTAATGGGATTTTTTCGCTCTCATCCGGAGCGCAACAATTCCGCCACTGTTCCGTTTACTTTTCTTCATTTATCAAGCGACTTTTCCAAAAATCGGACTTGATCTTTTTAGCCTCGCTACAAATTGAGAGCGGCTACGAGCCCAACTTCGCGTCACTTCTAATTTTAAAAGAAAATTACAACGTGCACCTGTATTTTTCTCGCAATTTCTATCTTCTTCCAGTTGATAAGATATTATAAAAACATTCTGTATTTCTCAGAAATAGATTGTACTATTTTGATTGTATTTCCGGTACGGTGGGACCAATTCGCATATTACATATTATGGGAAACAAACATTTAGAAACCACCATGGAGTATAAAATTTTAATTTCGTATTTCTACACTAGATGACGCCAGCGTGGATTTTTTGGCGCAAAATTTTAAAACAAAATTAAATTATTATATTTATTATATAATTATTATAATTTAAGTGCTATTTCAAGCTGAAGGTTTACATAAAATATTTTAGAAAATATAGTTATTCAAAATTTTAGCTTTTAAATAACCACAATTTAAATTAGACTTTCGCGGGTTTTATCATTTTTGACATTTCTGATTGTGAACTGATGGCGCCATCTAGTAACAAGTAGATTATTAAACATTTACACACAATGGGGGTACCCCTGTAAAAGGGTCTTCTCCCTTCTTATATGCGTATTGGTATGGCTTGGATAAATTTTTTCGAACCTTTGAAATTTTTTCTAACGTTTCGTTTCGCCGATCGATTTTTAATATGATTAACAAATGAGGTCATAAATTTCTTCCTAAGAAAACAGACTTTCATTCGCTGCCATTTTTTACTATGTTTGACCGCCAACACTGCTATCATAGTTGTTTAATGTAAGCAGTGTAAACGGTACGATAAGAATAATATTCAAATTTTAATGTGTTAACTCATCAGACAAAGGTTTGATACTTTTGTATATAGCTAAGGTGACCTACGTTATTAAAATATTTTTCAAAATATAAGAAATTTATTAATGGAATAATACTACAACATTGTGATATTGTTATTTCACTGTACTACAAAAGGTTTGTTTAAAAAATTTACTGATTTATGAGTAAGGATGAATGTAAGAACATGGGAGGAATTTTCCAAAATCAGCCTCTACCATCACTGCTAGGTCACGGCCGTCTCGAGATCTGCTTCGCGCTCATAGCGGCCCAGGCGATCGTACGAAAATCGCGTATGGGAAATTAGTTCAAAAACGTCTCACATCGTTTTATGGCGCTAGTCTAGCCCCCCCCCCCCCTTGAGAAAATTCGCAGCCATGTTATCGAATGGGAGCAACTGCGCGGAACTTTGGAATTTCAATTATTATCGCGTAATGTGTAATTTTTTGTAAAATATTTTTTAGTAATATTTAAGTTAATTAATAATAAAAAAGTTAAACACCTCTTGAGATTTTTTAACGCAAAGTAAAGTTTTGAAAAACGTTATTAAAATTTGGTCATTCTGGAGCCAGAAGTCGCCGTCGACGTTTTCTGTATATAAATGTAAACATAAACACGTGGTTCTCCTTACAGCTGTATTTTTGCTATGTAGTAACTTCCAGAGGCCTTTGTTTTGTATTAATGTTTAAAAATTTATTTTAATTAAAGTAGTGAAATAAATGAATTTTAATTAACTAACAGACACTTGGAAGATCACTATGAATGAAAATAGTGATGGAAACTTGGAAGGTATTTAAATCTGATAAATATAATAAACCAATGTGAATTTCCCACTGAATGATACACAACTAAAAATTTAGAAAACTAAAATTTACAACTTGAGTACTTTTCAAGAAAGAGGCTTATGCACAAGTTCTTTCACTTTCTCAAATTTTGCGGACAGAGTTTTGGTAATATTTGTGATAATTGGAAGTACGACCTTTCAACAAATTAAATCAGCAATTTCATTCGGTGATTATTATTCAAATCACATTGGATGTAAGGGCATAGAGCAATTTTTGGCCACAAGTGGATTTCAATGTTTTTTTAAAATGGCAGGTGAATCCCGGAGATAGGGTACAGCTCTCTCTATGAATGTTGTTACTATAGCCATTAACATGATAAAGCTTTGCTGCGGATACCTAAGGTTTCCTCTGTCGGACAATTTTATCAATCCAACTAATGGTGAGTCAGAATTAGGCTGTGATACATTTTCAAGGCACAATTCGCAAAAATGTTTTTCCTCTAGGATTTGTACTACATAACCAGCCAAGTATGCGATACTTGCTAGCCGTAAGGTGCATCTCTGTGTATCTGGGTACTCATAACTTCAGATGGTAACGTAACTTCATTGCCGTTAAAAATAGTTGAAAATCCATCGAGTCTAGTATCAATCATGGCTGATAGATCTGTGAAGCTGTCTTTGGGAACGTTAGATGTTTTAGGTTTTGTTAATGATATAGTGCCTCTCTTAAGGTAGTATTCCAAACTGAATATAGTTTATCTTGAATCAAGCATGTCATTCCCTCCAGCCATTTTCCTGAGAATGCTGAAAAACATTTCAATAGCATTGCTCGTTAAATTTCTTGTCAAGACAAACTGGAAACCAGATTTAAGGAGGTATGACACGCAAGATATTGTAGACAATGAAGTTATTCTAATAGATATTATAGATTCATATGTTTCCTTTGTCAATATTTTCTTTAATTTGCGGATCTTTAGACCTTGATAGTAATCACTTTCCTTAAAATGTCCCACTACAAACAAATCTTGCGTGATGCGTAAGCTTCATTGACCCCAAAATCTTTTTTAGATATGTTCTTAGTCCATAATTTGCATAAACTTTCATCAACTGGAAACTGATGAAATTATACATTGATATTCTTCTTAGATTCACAGAATGAAACACAACAAATTTTTGTGGTGGGCATTTTTGCAAATTAAAAATAGGCAATATTTTAAAACTTAAGTTTGAGAAATGTGAACTTAATTTAAAGAATAATAAAGGTATTTATTAAATAATATGAATAATATTGTGGTTATTTATTTAAAATTCTGATAAAAAATGCGAATACTGGTTTGAAAATTGTGAAAAACAAAAGAAACTTTGGTTAGGCTTAGCAATTAACTAATAAAACTCAATATAAGCATATTACTTTAATTAAATAAATGTTTTAAATGAAAACTTATTAGATAAAGATCAAATCATAAGATGTATATCCCAAACTTTCCAGAAGTTTTTGAACAACAATGCAAAAAGGATTAACTAGTTGAATTTACCGCCATAGAAAACTATTAAATATCCCGCTAATTTTTGACATTTAAGGGGGGGCTCGGACAGCGCTCCTAGTGTTAAAAGAAGGTATTCGCGGAAATACATAGGAGAGGAAATCTTTGCCTGGGCACGGCCCCCTGCACGCGCTCACGCTGCTCGCGACGATAGCGGCCCCAGCGATCGACTGAAAATTGCGAAAGTGAAATTAGTTAACTTTTTTCCTACATCGACCTTTGGCGCTGACGTAACAACTAAGAAATGGCTGGAGTATATGGCGAAAACGTTCCAATTTTTAGAGTTTCATTAATTATTACTAATTGTGTAATTTTAGCGTTATAATTTATTTCCGTAATCTTTAAATTACTTATTAATAAATAAGTAAAATACATTTGGATATTTTTTAAATCAAAATACGCGCCGAGAAAACCAGACAAAGAAGACGCTGTCGACGTTAATAATGTAAACAAAAGAACTAGTCATGTGTCCTCTTATCAGCTGTTGTTTTTCGATTTTATTCTTAGAGTTCTTTGATAGTAAGTTGTTTTAATATTTACAAAGTTAACTTCAATTTAAGTAAATAAGTAGTAAATGTAATGCAGATTATAAAACTAGAATATTATTTTTACAGTTAACAAAGTGAGACAATGTTGAAGATTGCTGAAAATCTATGTATGAGACATGTAAGCATTCTAAATCACAGACTCACTAGTCTCACTCACAGTTCACAAATCACAATATGGGTTAGGCCTAAATGTAGAGATTCCCATTTTTTTTTACCATAATTTAAGTTAAAATTGGTTTTGGTTAATTGCTTTTAATCCATTCCTGACTAAGAATCTCGATAACTTAGTAGTCCCACGCTCACATTAAAGTAATCAGCTTTTTTTAAGTAAAATTCATCAAGATTCAATTAAAATTACTGGATGATGTAGGAACATGCTGAAGGATGTAGGAACATGCTGGATGATGTAGGAACATGCTGGATAATGTTGAAATATGCTGGATGATGTGGATAAACATTCTTTTCGTTTCTGATGGTAGTTATATTCGAATTTGAGACCTTATCGTATATTGGCTCATATGTAATGCCACCAATTAAGTAATAGGTAGTGACGTACATCTGGTTCCAAATACTAGGATTACGCATAAGCCTCACAACAGACTATCATTAACTGAAGTTCCTTAAAATGCAAACCACAAACAAATCTTCCATGTGAAGTGTATGCTTCGTTGACTACAAAATCATTCCTAGAGATGCTCTTAATCCACAGTTTGTATAAATTTTCATCAGCGGGTAACTGATGAAATGACACTTTGGCCTTCTTAAAAGTAGATGAACACAATGGAACAGAAAAATGCTGGTATTTCTTAATTGGGTAATTTGGAGGGGCAGGTCACTTCCTTGATTAACGACGCATCTCTTAAAAGATTAAATCGTGATTATTTTGATTAAATTCAATTTAATCACGATTATGTTGATTAAATCATGTTTAATTAATTAATATAATCTTTAAATCTGATTTAATCATGACTAAATGATTAAATCTGATTGAAATGATTAAATCGTGATTAGTATGATTAAATCGCGATTAGAAATTAGAACGAGAATCAGAATGATTATATTGCCGATTGGAATGATTATAATTGTGCGTGATTTTATCGAGCTTATTAGAATAATTTACTAAATGATTAGAATTATTATTTCGTATTTACCGCGATCGATAAAATCTCGATTCGCCCGATTATATTGATTAAAATGTTTAAATCATGATTAAGTTTAAATCGTGATTAAAATGATTAAATCTAATTAAAATGTTTAAATCTGATTAAAATGATTAAATCCTGATTAAAAAAATTAGATCCTGATTAGAATGATTAAATCTCGTTTAAAGCGTGGTTAGATTTTCTAATCTTGATTAATTTTTGTTAAAGTCATTCAACAGTACTAGTCTGTTCTTACTAGTCAGTTTTCTGTTGTACTACCATCGTTTCATTAATTGTAATGTATATATATATATCTTAACCAAGTCGAAAATAAACCGTTCATTACTTGTAGCTGATGTCACTGGATTTATTTCGGTATCTGCGCTCTGCTCCGTGTTGCTGTTGAAAACTTCCAACAATTTGTTTAATTTTAATTACCCTGATTTAATCACGATTACCTTGATTTAATAATTTTACTATGATTAAGACGCACCCAAAATGGAAGTGACCTGCCCCTCCCGGTAATTTTCACTTATTAAAAAAACAGGATGTAACGCAGCCAGGGTAATAGCATTTGAGCAAAGTATTAATGTTTTATCTTATGCAAATTATAAAGAACAAAGTTTGGTGAATATGACAAAAATTATGAGCAGTTATCATAATTATAGTCTTAAATAACTACAAAATACAGTTTTTAATAACTTGAAAACTCATTGCCAATACAAAACTTAAACCATTTATGGTTAGGCTTAGCAATAAAATGTTACCACTCAAAATATTGAGATATTTATAAAAAAAAAATTTTTGAAATGAAAACTTACATACTTAAAAAGTGTAATTACTAATTGTTTGTTACAAACTTCTCCAAATTCAATAAAACAGTTGGAAAAAAACTTCACTAATGCAAATTCATCGCCTTTGAAACGTATGTTAAACTTCCCGCCTCTTTGATAGATTCCGGTTGTTACACCAGCGTTCCAAGCGACGGAAAATCGCTGTCGTTAAAATACATGGGGAGGAAATTCTTTGCCGGGGCCGCTATCGTCGCGAGCAGCGTAAGCGCGTGCAGGGGGCCGTGCCCAGGGCCGCTATGAGCGCGAAGCAGATCTCGAGACGGCCGTGGCTAGGTGAACGACAATGGCGGTTATAGCGAGGGGAAATGTCGTGAAACAAAGTCTATTCAAAGCTGAATACAACACTTAAATGATATTTAAAGTTATATCGCGATAGCTTTTGTCAGGGTGGGAGGCTGCCCGTCTCCAGATGTTCATTTTCTTTTAACTATTTTCTTCAAAATACTTTATACCATCAGGTATTGAAGATTGAAAACATACAGGGTGTTTCAAAAGTGTATGCAAAAAATTTGAAGGAGTTGTAGGGGGTGAGTTGAGAAGTATACCTGTTTTTTCTTATTTTCCTACGATGAGTTAAACGAGCGCCAGAGAGCTTCAAAATGTGGGCTACTAGCCCCTGGAAGTAGGCTGCAACCAGCGTAAAACCAAGCAACAGGGACTTTAAATACTGATTAAATTTACTTTTGTACGCTGGTTACCTCGATTGGTTTACAAAGTTCTTTTTCACCTATGACACGAACCCAAACCTTAATGTTCGCATTTCCCTGCTGCTTGGTTTTGCGCTGGTTGCAGCCTACTTCCAGGGGCTAGTAGGCCACACCTTGAAGCTCTCTGACTCTCTTTTAACTCATCGTAGGAAAATGGGACAAAAACAGGAATACTTCTCAACTCACCCCATACATTTCTTTCAAATCTTTGCGTAACACCCTGTATATCTAAAATCCAGGTAATCTTTTTCTTTATTTAATAAAAGTTTACAACTGTAGAAACAACAATTCTAAGATAAAGCGGATTTTGTAAGAAATACGAGCTCCAACACCGAGCGACGATAATATGATTTATGATGGCCAAACCCGCAAAAGTATTTCCAAAAATAAACCGGAAACCAATTTACATAAATTAAAGGCAATGTATTGCCGCCTCTTTCTCTCGGCGCATTTTTCATTTCGCATTTCTTGGAAGACTGGGAGCGAAAACATCGAGTATTGCCTCGAAGGGTCGGTGTGGCGTGGTACCCACCGACCTGGGTTCGAGTTTCTTATGGTAATATTATTCTTTTTGCCAGCTAGCCTTCCTTACAGGCGTTTTGAGCTTCGTTTGAAATAAACCGCTACCGTATTTGAAGGATTATTTTCGGCTGAGAGCTTTTCGCTAACGTCGGGAGGAATGCCGAAGCATTTACTTTGCGCTAGGCCTATTTCACCACCCTTAAGAACTTGCTATGTTTACAGCGCCAGATGTGCTTACTTCCAGAAAGATATGTTATAAGCGAATACTCGTATAAGCCAGTCGAGGGGAGGGGGGGGGGCGAAAAAAATGGCAGGGAAGCCGACCTTCCAGGCTTCTTTTTTTATTACCGTTATTATTATTATTATGTAAGGCCGTTTTGCTATATCGCCGTTGAGGTCTGTCCATCACGCGAAAAGCGGAGAGAGGACATGTTCGTTTTAAACCAAGTTGTCAAGGCTACTCAGCCCTCCGTCTTAAGACAGTATTAAGACGGTGGACGACTAAATAGCTCGCCCACCTATTTCGTATACGCTCAAACTCGGGAGTTTTTTCTATATATTTCTGGACGAACTTACGGGGTACTTTATTCGAAACGTTACTCTCCAATATACCGAAAATCTAATAATAAGGTTTTAAAAAATGTGAGAAGGAGACGTGTTTACCGAAAGCTACCAAAGTTTCTTGTTGACATTTACGGCAGTTGAATCTTTTAAGAAGAAAAAATCTACCGTACATAATGGAAAATGCGTTTGAGCGTGCTATAGAAATTCAACGTTTTTCACCCCGTGTACCGTTAAAAAAACGAATATTGTTCATAAAATTTTCAAAAGGCTGCGTCTGTACATTCATCGAAATGCGGGTTTCCATATATTTTTGAAGTAAAGTGCCGAAAATTATCATTTTTTTTTCAAAATATACGGACTATTTTCAGACTGCTCTATGTAAATGAGCGACGAGTGTTCCTCGGAGATTCGTACTTGATCTAAAAAGTTTATTCTGGCGGAAAAGTTGAAGAACGGGAGAGACGTACGCACTCTGGTTAGTGACGTGAATTTACCGGTAAAAATAAAAACGGTAAATTTACCATGAGTTTTTTTATTTAATCAAAATAATGGTTTGATGTCACAATAATTATTAAAATAGTATTTTACTTTTACCATAGCCTTAGGTTACATTAAACTTACAAGGAGACGACCCGAGGTGTAACGCACCGATTTAGTTCAAACTCGGGGGTTTGGTAGACCTTCATGTAACTTGAAACACCCTAAAGGGAAATGTCTCCATAGGCAACCGTTTTGCCATGGCAACCAAAAATGTTTTTGACAATACAAAATTGAAATTTTCCTATTGAATATAACATGGGAATCTGACCAAATGTAAGGGTACCCCTGTAAAGATTTTAATCAACTTCGAACTTTTCCATTATTTTTTTATTTATATTTTCTATTTTTAGCATTTTCAAAAATTAATTTTTTTTTTACAGGGGGTACCCTTAATATTAGTCAGATTCCCATGTTATTTTCTATGGGAAAATTTCCATTTTGTGTTGTCAAAAACATTTTTGGTTGCCATGGCAAAACGGTTGCCTATGGAGACATTTCCCTTTAGGGTGTTTCAAGTTACACGAAGGTCTACCAAACCCCCGAGTTTGAACAAAATCGGTGTGTTACACCTCTGGTTGTCTCCTTGTTAGATAAACCTCGTAGATAACTTCTTAGAAATACATTTAAATGTATGGAACGTAGAATCACAGTGCCGGGAATTCGGAGTCTTTAACAGGAAAATGATTTGGTTTTCCGGTCCAATGTAAAATGTAATTGTTTCTTCTTTTATTTGAAGTTTAACAAAATATTTTGGGGTGTTTTTCGCTTTATGAAAATAATTGGAAAAGTTACCGGTAAAACCACTCGGTAAATTTACCGTAATCTTACCATTACCGGCTCACATCTCTAACTCTGGTGGGAGTCCAACTACGCCAAGACCTAGCACAGAAGTTCAATTCGTGACCTTCAAAAAGTTTATCTCGGAAAATATACTAAATTCTTATAATACAAATTAACTACTGAAAACTTGACCTTGAAAATGACGATCACGACCTTGAAAATGATGATCCCGACCTTCAAAATGGGCAGCTTTTAAATTGGGAGGCTTAGTTCTACTTATTTCTCAAGAAACGGTTCTGCGGTAGATATTTTTGAGTTCTCACACCGACTGTAATTCTTAGGTTTACACGACGAAGCTCGCAAAATCCTTTTTTAAAGCTCGCGAATAAATATCGTAGTCAACTTAAAACCAAAAATGACGTGTATCATCTAAAATCATTAATTTTTGCTAAATTTATTATTTTTTATATTCAGCTAGGCTAATTCCCAAGTCATCTAGCGACTTGTAATGCCTTAAACAGGTGGTCGGGTTACAATGCGTAGGAGGGTGGTGGCAAGCACTTCATGCCACGCGAGCCGAAGATGGACTCTATGGAACTTGAACATCTGGACGTAGAAATTACCATCTTACTGCTGATCAAGTCACATTTAATTGTATTCAAAGCACGCTGCACCAACACTGACAGATCCGCCATCGTGCTGGAGTTTGTTCCTCCTTAGCAGAAGAAAAGGCGAAAAATTACAGGAGGAAAGGCCGATGGACGTGGTTTTTCTTTCGAGTATCACGATGGTGCTGCCCTCATATTCTCCGTACACTCGAATACATTGTTAATATGACTGAATCACGTAGGTCAATTTCTACGCCTAGTTTTCCGTCGATGAGAACAACCGGAAATAAAAATGTCGTCTCCATGGAGGTTGTCAGATGGGTTTGCTACGCGAAATAAAGGTATCAAAACGCTTATTTTTTCTCATTTCAAAAGGTTTTCTATTCAAATGAAAATTTAATTTCTTGAAATAAATCGTCGATTTGGGAGTAAAAAAGGTTCCGAAATGTCTTCGAAAGCTGAAACCTAAACCAAATGAATCTTTCACATTTCTTAGAATCGGCAAGAACGCGCCGACATAAAGGCGAAGAATGGCGAAATGGTTATGCATGAGTTGGATAAAACTTCCAATTCGTGAAAACATTACCTTTCAAAAACCCGAAACCAAATTGTGAAAAGAATCCAATTCCCAATTATAAATAAATGATTTAGTTTCAGACTGTAACTTTTTAACGTCATATGAGCAAAATTTGTTCCCGTTAGAGATTACTTTTCGAACTTATATTTGACAATATATTAAATGAACTATAGATGTAGCAGATATAAGAATTTATTGCCTTATTGAGCTCAGGCTACAGGCTAGAGATTAAATCTGACACGATCAATTATTTACGATAGATTAAATATCAGATTATCCCCATTTACGTGAAGATATTTTCAGATCAGTTGATATGTATCAAATATCAAACCAGATATAGTTTAAACCAGAAACTAATCTAAATTCATCGTAAACCGACCGCCAGAATGTGCGCAGATTTTAGACGCTTCGCAGTTATCGATTTGATATATATCTTCCCGAATAAATTCGTTTAGAAATAGTAATTTAAGTTTATTTTAATTTACTTTCTACAAGATTTCGTATTATACGCGTGAATCAGATAATTGCTCAGCTAACCAAATCTGATTCGATGAGTTCAGATCAGATTTCAGGTTGAGGGTAATATAAAATATTAGCGTGATCTGACTAGCGGATTATATTCAGATATCTGTGAATTTAAACTAAACCGGCTAACAATTACTGCAGCTTTTGGGTGTGGTATGGTAATTTTCCGAGATGGCGTTGGATTTTAAACGAAAACAATAGGTTTTTTCTTGGTGGTTAGGTCTTATCTGATGTAGTTAACACGAACGTTTAGATTTCTAACACACGGTTAAAGTTATTTGCCCACCTGTTAGTATGAATACTAATAGTAATCATACTGATGCGAATGCGAGCAGAGTAATTACAGAAGGTAGAACCATATTTCTTTTTTACACTTTGCATCCTAGGTGTGACGTGGCCGGACCGCCCGGGACTTGGTTTATCTCGTATAGAGCGTATATAAATTTACTTTTCCCGCTCATTACATTAATCAAACAACGCCTTAATTTATTTTCCAAGATATAAACACAGTAAACTACGATTAGGAAAGCGGAACTATATCGGGAGAGCGATTTCCACTGATAAACGCGTTATAAGTCACGCGGTTTTGCACCTTATCTAGATCCATTAACGATGCCTACCAATTAAGTAAGTGGTTAAGCGAACCGGCTGCGGCCATTCAACCGCCCCCGGGAAGGTGGGTGCCCGTTTTACCCAATGTCCATTTCAGGTCATTTTTTCTCCGTCGGTCAAATTACTCGGAAAGGCTATCGAGCCCAGCCTGTGGGGCATCTTTCTTTCTCCTGGGACAATTTAGTAAGGGACATTAAAATCCTGCAAATGTTCCCCCGAGGAAACTAGACGTTGGTTCCCCCTTGCGCTCTCTCCAGCGAAGTTACTCTAAAACTGCCTGTTTCGACGGTTTTTCAACGTTTATAACTTTCGGCGCTTCTAACTTATACACTTCGCATTTTCACCCCGAGTGACAGTGGTCGTTACTTTTTCGCGAACTTCTCGCCGCAGAATCCACGTACTTACAAATTTGACTTTGTTTAGATAGAAGAATTGAATTTACTGTAGACTTCGATGACTACCATATTGGCTATCATAGGTATCGCGACAGTGCTCTTACTGAAAAGCGAGACAACTGGTTCGCGAATAAAAACGCATCAAGTTTAACGTGGCGTAGATATACTAACTAACAATAAGCGCAGAAAACTAAAACAAGGCACCACCATAGGATCTTGCGACTTTTAATGGCAGTTACCTACACTCACTATTACCATTAACAAGTTTTCATCGTAGGGGGCTAAAATAAGGATTTTTTAGAACTGGCCAAAAACAAATCGGCGCGCGAGCCACTATATACAAACTAAACCACCAATACATCATTTCAATGAGCTATAAAAGCAGTTGGAACCTTGGAATTATTTTATTTATTAACAACTTGTTAAATAACACAACAATAGTTGCACACAGAAGGTAGTAGGTACAATTATTCTATTTTTTGCGATAAATTCCCGATATATAGCACTGCCCAAAAACTGCCCACTATTTTAGACCCTGTTTCATGGAAGGATAACTCTAACCAGTTAGAAGTTTTCATTCAGTGCCACAAGTTGAGATCGAACCCGGTTCCTCTCGCTGCGAGATGAAAGTGCTCACTACTCCACCACCCCACCAAAGATTTAATTACAACTCTGTCTAATGAAAAAGAGCTTTGAAAATTGCTCCCATATGACTATAGCATTAAGTTTCATTATTATCCTATTGCTCACAAGCGAAATCTTTATTACAGAAACGTGTAGTATGTTGGACTGTATCGTATTCAATAGGGCCCTCTTGTTTCGTTTTTCCCATATCGTGGAATCCCCTTCAAGTCGTATTTCCTGGTATTTATTTTGTTTAGGCCGTGTGTGTGTGTGTGTGTGTGTGTGTGTGTGTGTGCGTGTGTGTGTGTGTATCTGGCTGGCGAATCTGTCTCGAAGCAGAAGCGAGGGGAGTTTATTACTTGGCCCTAAATTTCATTTACTGCAGTGGAGATCTTTACTTTAAAAGCTGGCTAGCCGCATTTCGAGAAAAAGCTCGTGCCGAGTTTAGATTGAACAATATATTACGCTTCCTTTCTCGACCCCTTCACGTCACGCCAGGTCAAGACCGCTAGTCTTTTTTCGTTTAGAGAATTATCGATATTATTTTATCGTTGTTATATAGACTTACATTTCTACGTTTTGGTATTCGGATATGATATTAAAAAACTCATACGGTCGGCTAGGATTTGAAACCGTGAAATTTTATTTCGAAAGTAAGAGCTGTACGTGATAAATCTTCAAGAATTTAGAGCTAATCACGCGTTGCTATTTGGCGATTTCGGGTTTAAAATTGAGTGTGCCGTCCCTTATTTGATGAAATATTCAAGTGGTGAAGAGCCAGTTTTTGCTCGCATACTAAAACAGCTTCGTCGTTAAATATTAAAACTAAGTTGAATATAAAGCGGATTTTCAATCTCGTACGATGTTAGCCGAACTTTGGAAAACAAGGTAATGGACTTTCGAGATTAGGTATTCTATAAACTTATTTGTAAACTAATGGTTGGGGTTTGTGCGTTTACGCGTCATCAAAATTTAAACGCTTCAAAAAATACATATTAAAATAGTAAGTGGTTTCTTTTAGCCAGCTCTTGGACTAAAAGTGTACTCTTTTTATTCGAATTACTCCACCCCATAAACTATTCGCTTGTTCCGGAGTATTAGGGCTACTCTTTTTACTCCTTCTGAAAAGGAGGTGTACAGTAAATCGGATTTTTTTTGTCTGCTAGCCAGAATTTATATGCTAAAAATGTCACAGGCAGCCATTTTGGAATAACGGTTTTACTACGATTCGAACTATTCGCCACCACAGAATCGGAGTAAACTGACGTCATAGCTGTACTCTTTTTACCCTACTCTGAAATCCTGGAACAAGCGAAAAGAAACCACTTATTGACAGTTCACCCGTCGTGGTGGATGGCTAAGCTTGAGGGTCCCTATACGCCTAGTTACGCCACTGTTTAAAAAGGGGAATATGAAACGCGTATAGCGCCAATGTGGACACCACCTTCCGGGAAAACTCTAAACAAGAAAAATTAATTCGCTTTGAAAGAGAAAGAATGGCGGTTTCCCTTTGAAATCCGATATTTGAGACGAATAATTTTCCTCCCCCCATGGCCAGATTCTCAATTAGCATAACTAGGCTAGCGTCCGATGCGGGGTTGGCCGGGATTGTATACGCGAAATGAATTCTTATTGGAAGTTCCGCCAAAATGTGTTTCTCGAGTTACGCTTTTACTTTTACGCGTGATTGCGAACGATGGCGTATGCAAAACCATAGGAGCAACAAACACAAGGAGAACGAGGCTAGCCTTTAAACACGCTAACGCGGTGTGGCGTACAAATTTCATTGGACGAACCTTTACGCTGAACGTTTTACGGGCGGGGGGGAAGACAATTTCCGAATTTTCCCCTTCCGACGGCAGCAGGCGCTAAAGCGTCTAACCAATGAAAAATGTACGCGTGAAAATCGACGACTTCTGACGGGTTGCGTTCTCCTTGTGTGGGGCGCTGTGTTTGTTGCTCCTAGGCAAAAACATTGTTTTAAAAAGTGGATTCCCGGAATGGATTCGATCGATAACACTCATTAGGTTTCACGTAAAATGTACGCGTTTAAAGCACTATTTTGCGTTGACTGCGAATGAAAATTCGGAAATGGAAGTAATGACTCTTAGATGGTGTCCGCACGCGATCTTTACAGTTTGTTTTCTGTATTTATCTTTTAGTTGAAATCAATAAATTTTGAGGTAGCCTGATTTTGTAAGCTTCGGTATTACGAGTTTAGTCAAGAGGAAGAACCTAGCAGCTGTGACCAGGGCCGGACTGGCTAGTAGCTGGCCCCACCGGCTACGCAATCGTATGGGCCCCATTTCCCATTAATGCAAAATATTTCCTCTTTGGCCCCCAATTTGAGTTGGCCCCGATGTGACCGGCGATCGCCGGTTAGCCGCCCGGGCCAGTCAGGGCCTGCCTGTGACAGCAGCTTATACACTCTTTTACGAAGTCGGCCATTTCATTACAGGCTTAATTTAAAATAGTACAGGCTAGGGCGCCTGCACGTGCTCATCAGCTCGAGACGTCGCGTGCACTTGACCGCGTGAAGCGGCCTTGCATGCCCTTTTTGAAATCAGACCTGTAATAAAATGGCAGCTCTCACAAATAAGGATATAAAAGAGTGTATAGCTCCGGTGCTATGATCTTATACCGACGCTCAGCCCCATTTTAGCTACTTTTTTATTTTAGAACGGAATATTAACATTATTCATAGATATTAGTGTAATAATTTAATATTATAAATATATTATTTTTATAAATATATTATTTTTATAAATACGTTATTTTTAAATATCATATTTGATGTTTTATATTGTATTATATTTTAATTTCACATAAATTACATTTAATTCATATTTGCTTGCTTTTTATGTATAATATAATTTTACTCATTAATAATAAAATATTATAATAAACGTACTCATTTTAGATTTAACTTTATCGTTATAATATATATTAAAGTATATTTAAAAAATATGGCATTGTGAAAAATTTATTAATACTTTTGATTTTGCCCAATAGATGGCGGGATCTTAGTCTTACATAATACAAAAAAATGGGAATGAAAACTTATTCCAAGCTCTGAGCTCTCCCGCGCGCAAATAGACTATATGGCGGCCATGACTCTCATGTAGGAATGAAACATAGCCCATCAATTATATCGATACTGACTGCACGAGAATACTCCGTAGAATCGATGAAATAGGATTATTCGTACAATTAGAATTAGCGTAAATAATATGGAACCACAGTGGTACACGGAAAAGTAAAGGTAAGTTCATTGAAAGGTTAATGATGTAAACAGATCAATTATTATATACTATCAAAATACTATTGACCCTTTTAGCATGTAGAAAAATAATAGGATCATATCATTAGAGACTTCCACGTGTATTGAATATTTTGCGCGTACTGTTTGCGCAATATTTACCCGTCCGGTTTTATTGACTCTAACACTGTAAATAATCCGAATATATTTAAAACACGCGGTAACCAAAATCATGTTTTCATTAAACTGGCCAAAGCCCGAGTGTAGCTTAACTATTTTATATTGAAAGTAACGAGACAACGGCGTTTTGTAAGGCTTCGACAGCTTTGTAACGGTTAAGTGTCTATTTTTACGGCTACCTGTTGTACGTTCGTTTCCTTGGCAACTGCTTGTTTTTTGCACGGTTTCCGTGTCATTAGCCCATTTTTCAAAAACACGCGGCCCGAAAAGGTAGACTGATACTCGATGCCTTGTAACGGCTATCCCGTTGCTAGAATTGTCAAGTCGCCTCTTAATTATCAGCACATTTGCCGTTCTTAGGAAACGCGTACAAGGTCATTTCGGCTTCAGCGCGTGGCTTTCACTCGTTCATTTCGCTAACGAGTTTGCCCTGTTTTTGAGCATTTCACCTATTAAGTTTGTACCTCGTGTTTATACGAGAAATAAAGGTTTTTTTCGGTTCATTAGTTGGGATAAGTCTAAAAGTGGAGAGCTTTCTTATGTCGAATTCACAAGGCCTGTTTTAGCGTGCGGCTCTAAAAGTTAGATCTACGCCACCTAAATGAGAACGTGTCCTATTTTGTTTAGTTCTAAATTGGGTTTTACACAAAGAAGGCATTTGCTGTAGAATATTCTTAAAGGGACTATGAAATAAATAGTACGCGTTACGACTGGTTATTAAAGCAAATAGCACCATTCGCCCATAGCTTGTGTTAATCCTGGATACAGAAAGGTGAAATTTGTTGATCCACCAGAAACATTAAAGTTCACGGAGAGCGTATAAATTCTTAATGGGGCTAATTCGTAGCTAGCTTGTAGATGTAGTTAGTGTTCGTGGCCATGGTAACGCGTATTATTATTTCTCAGGATCGTGTGACGTTTTGTCTCGTGATCTGTGAGCTGAAATTAAAGGCGCAGATTACATGTACCTACGACATATGCCTACGACGCTACGAGCAAGGAGTTTCAGGCCAATTTCGATAACCACTTTTGCTAAACAATTAAAAGACGAAGTTCGTCCGTTTTTTTGCTTAGTAACGTATGCAAACTGTCTGCTAGTGTACCTACCCATAAGCAGGAAAAATAGTGTGTCAGAATTTATAGCCCGGTGTACCTAGCAACAGGGGCCGTACCACCGGAGGCCTATCATCATAGTACAATACGCCAGTGTCCCCAAGCCCAGACAGGTGACAAATCCAGCATGGGTAGTAGTACCCTACTACTGATTGTCACACCTTAGACGCAAGCCACTCAACCCAGCAGATGGTGCAGCAATGGGTGGACCATTTCCCACTCCGCACACAGCAGTGGAATTTAGAATGGATGCTGTAGCAACTCCAGCCAACACCCTACCTACGTAGGTAAAGAGTCAAACCCTTTGGAGAGAGCTCCTAAAGGGGAACGACGGGCACACAGCGGTCGACATAACCCGGCACAGCTGGCACCGGAGACCCCGGTGTGCCCCAAAAGGCTGGGAAACAGGACTACCGTGCCCTCATACGGACGCCCGCCACCGCACAGCACCTACCCAATCCGCCGACTTGGCCAGTTTGCACGGACCCTCTCCGTTAGCCTGAGCCAGATTCCAGCCCAAACCCGAAGTTGGAGGTGGAGATAGGACCATTTGATCAGAGGTAACATCTCCCAGTGCGCCACCGCCCTTATGGGTTACATGAGCCAGACCCCGACTCCCCGGTAAAGCCACCAGTTATTGCACACTCTAGCCCATTTAGGGCCACCGGAAAAATAGTGAAATATTATTCCCAAATCAGAGCGTCTGCATTCGGAGAAACGACGTGAACTTAAACCAAAATGGGTATCCAAGAAAAAGCTTTCGCCACTAGTCACGTCCCTTAAGCAGACGGCACGTGTTTTTAATTTTTAAACACCAATGGAATAAATCGTTGTTATCTAGGCTGCGTTCAGTAACGCTCATCGAAATATCTGAACGTTGAGCGTTACTGAATGCAGCCTAGATAAGAAGAATAATCAAGCGCCGTCTGCTTAGAGCTCGGTCACGCCACTAGCGGAGAAAGTTTCTCCCGTCGAAGGTCGGGGATGCACTTTGTATCTTAAGCAAAAAGTAATAACTGTATATCATCGTAGTACTCAAAGACCTTTTTTCCTTAAGTGTTAAAAGCTAGTCTCACATTTTTAGATTTTGATGAGTCAGACGTAAGAAAATAGGAGCCGTTTTTTTACTACGCAGTGCCCTTTAATTTAACTATACGGCCAATTTAAGAATATCTTGCTCATCAAAATTATATCTTCTATAAAAGTCTTCCGAGCTGTCTCACCGAAGAAAACCCGTAATCCAATCTCGAATATTTGTCCGCGCAGAGGTATGAAATTCTATCTCGGACGAAATTTGACCAATCGACAATCTTTTGAAGCCTCATACTTCGAACTCGAAGAAAAACGACGGATAATTTAATTTAACCGGGGGACATTTTTGGCCAGTCCCGAGGTACTCGGTTTTTATTTCTGAAAAATAGATGGCTCAGCTATAATGGCACTTACCGTTGCACTGCTCGTACTGCTCTCGGAGTACTTCGAAGGTTATCCATTTGGTTATCGAGTGTAGATTTCAGAGAGAAACGCGTTTTACATAAGGATGTTGCTCCGGGAATTTATAATAATAATAATAATCAGCTAGGCTAATAGCAAAAACACCACCTTAGGCCCAAGCCATCTAGCGACTTTTATAATGCCCTTAATTCGGGTGGTCGGGTTCTATTGCGTTGGTTAGCTAGCCCTTCATGGCGCGCGAGCTAACAGCTCCTTACATTCACTAATACCGTTAACCTCGACAAGTATTTATGGAAAGAGGCAGTGGCGTAGCCAGAAATTCGTCAAGGGGGGGGGTCGAAGTACGTGAATGTTAAGAGGGGGTCGAGAAGGTGGAAATTTAATACAGTCAAAGGTAGGCCCAAGGGAGGGGTCTGAACCCGGAACCCCCCCCCTTGTCTGCGCCACTGGAAGAGGAAACTGAAAATTTCTGGAGAAAACCCGACTTACTAGTAGGGAGATAATTTTCATTATATTAAATTTTCTTCATCGTTCTGACAGAATATTTGTACGGTATTAATTTTAAAATTGAAAATATATTTAATACATTTTCTGCTAAAATAGTACGTTTGGTCATTAGGCTAAGCCTTTATTTTAACTAAAATTGCCTCTAAAATACTGTTTCCAAAAACCTTTCGATTCTCTTCAATAAATCGTTCAACCCTGCTTTCGAACAGAAAATTTACCTAGAGATTTTTCGGAGCAATCCAAAGAAAAACGCAATTAGTTTCGTAATTCTAGCATCGCCATCCGAGTAGTTAAGTCTTTAAAATCCTTAGAGCTTTTCAAAATGAACGGGGTAGCGCCATCTGTTTCATCGTTGCTGAACCAACTCTATCTATGGTCGTCGTTTGATTTTCTTTAAATTTGCTTTCGGGGCATTCGTAGAACGTATATCGTTTTAGCGTTAACAGACGTAACGATATGCCTCCGGAATTTCCGAATGGAGATTTTGCATTGAGATTGTATCATTGTGTAATATATTATGTACCCGTTGCGAATCGAGGCAAACACCGCGTTGAAATTAGTCCATAAATATTCCGGCAACCAATAATGCGGAAATGTATGGGCCATTGACTCGTGAAATAGGCGATGGATTCGTACTATTCGATGCGCTTGATAATGGTTTTCATCGGGCTGATTATTATGATCCGTCTTCACGTTTGCTAATGGCAATTCGGATACCTTATTGTACCGGCAGAAAATATCTCGACTTTGCGCCAAATTCTAAAAACGGCAATAGTGTACTCAGTTGAACGGAAAATTACGTATGCGCAACTATATAGCCCCTGTTTTCGGGATCCACAGCAAATTGGTCAGGTATCAGTGAAGTTTCTCAGCCCAATCGGAAATTAAACTAGCCCAAAAAAGCGCCCACCGTTAAAAATGTTTTTCGAAAAATAGCCCAAATTCTGACCCATTTTGTAGCAAAATGTTTACATAATAGAGTAGAATTTTTTTTAAAGCGTGAATTTTCGGTCAAATACTTACTTTATAGAAACAATAACAAAACCAATATAATTTTTGTTATAAGCAAAATTGCGGTCTAATATTAGTGAAGTCATCCGTAACCTTTACCCCTGGACTTCGGCTATAACGCTATCGCCTCGTTTTAATTCAAATTTTCCTGAGTTTACACATTTTACGGTATAATTATTCCCTAGACCGCTGGGCACCCGCTATTTGGTAGAAACCGCAAAAACGAGCCGAAAAATCAGCCTCCCACCTAAGCCTTTTCCCCCCGCAAAGCACTTTGAAAAAGAGCCCAATCGGGCGGGAAAACCGACCATCTGGCAACTCTGAATTCCCTGGAAGATATTTATATCTTGAGAAAGGGGAAAGAATGCACGAGCAAACACGAAGGGGGGCGTGGTTCTTGTTCACGAGGCGAACGGCGGTTCTGCCCACGTTTACTCTCATCACCCGAAAACATTCTTTACAACTGTGATTATCGCCTTAACTACAATAATTTTAATTTCAGTAATATGTAAACTACTTTGTAAACAGGTTTCCAGTTGACCTTCCAGTTGACAGTGGCGTAGACAGTAATTCGTCAAGGGGGGGATCGAAGTATGTGAATGTTATGAGGGGCGTCGAGAAGGGGTGGAAATTTAGTACAAGCACTAGTAATTTATATACCCCGTACCGTAAATTAATAGATTAATTAATTAATTTAGTACAGTCAAAGGTGGGACCAAGGGGGGTCTGGACCAGGAAACCCCCCCTTGTCTACGCCACTGCCAGTTGACCATAAAGAAATGACTCGCCAGAGAAATAAGTTTAACCCCAAAATTTCCGTACATTTTTCAGGTGCCTTGTCACGATTCGCGGCCGCTGTACGCGAGTCGGCAACGACCCGTGTGAAATTCTGTTGGGCAGGTTACGCGAGATGTCCAAACGTTTTTTTAAAGGCTAGAGTGGGCAAAAAAGCCAGAATTTTTGCTCTACCGACTTTCTGACAGAATAATAACAAATATTCGCTAAACAAATCGTTCTTTTTATAGATTATTTACGATACTTTACGCGAGAAATGTGTTTGGCCAACTTTCGAACTAAAAGGCCCTATTTTATTTTTCTTAAGAAAAAATAACAGGCTTTCTGAAAGGCCTCTCGATCGGTGCATCCCCAATAAAAATATAATAGGTAGAAACCGTTTCCCGGATACGGCGCTACCAAAAGTTCGATTTGTTTTAGCTTCGGCGCCTTATAAGCCCTCGCCGCTTTCCCAACCAAGGCCGCCATCGCAAATCACGGCTTGAGCGCCTCGCATTTGCTCTTCTCTGTTGTTCAACATGATTGTAAGGAAAAGCCAACCTTCCTCCGGAAAATGCCCGAATATAGATTGGCTTTTCGAGGCGCGCGAGTTCGTGTTCCCTCATTGCCGCCATTGTTTGAAAGCGGTCCTTTTCTGCCGCGTTGCCAATAGCGCCGGTTGAGCGGAACGCGGCTAATGCGCTCATACTTTCGTTTCCCACGCGCCCTTAATGATGGCTTTGCCGCTATTCTTAGTGCCACTACCGCTCTGTATTTAAACTCGGATACGTAATGGTTGATGCCCAATAATTTATACAGAATTCGAAATTAAATTGTAAAGTAACAATTTAATTAAATTTAATTCTAGTTCTAGGTAGAGATCGGCGTTTGAATAAGAAAGTCTACAATTATTTATTTTTATTCATAACCGCAAATTATCCGAAAAATATGCGAAAAAACCGATTACTTTTGCATGTTAAATCGTTGTTTATTAGTAAAAAATTTTCATAAACAACAATTAACCAAACTTTTTATGGTTAATCGAAATTTTGCCGGTTAATTTATTCGTTCCGCCGACCTCTAGTTCCAGGCAGTTTCGGCGTGTTCTATCCAGAGTTAGCTGGTCTAAACCACACGGGTTAGGTTTAATGCAAGTGGTTTTTTAATCCTTCGGTTTTTTAACTTTGCTACTATTCACTCTAAATTGTTTCCAATTATTTGTACATTTTCTGACCTAATCACTACGAAGCTAACACAAAAACGTCTTCTTGGCCAAAATATTTGTACTTCGTTTCTGGCGAAACTTTTGAAATATTGAAAACCTACAACAACACATTTTACTGCTGTTCTATAGTTGATTATAGGCTAATAATAATCGACTGGGCACTGATAAAGTATCTAAAATTGTGTGTTTGTTTAAAAGATGTTTAAGTAAATTAAAAAAGTTTTTTTTAATCTGGGCATATAATTTTGTTACTTAAATTTTTTTAACCCAAAATAAATTTTAGTTAAATAAGAACAATATGTACAGTTAAAATGAATTAACGCAAGCAAAAAATAGTAAAATAAACCACTGTTTTAAAAAAACTGGTTTAAACCATAAAACCCGGGTATTTTAGTTTTACTCCAACCTTATTTCTATCTCTGCCCTTCGTAGTCACTGCCTTAAATCTCTTGTTGGTTTGGAGTTTAATCCGACGAGTTATCATAGTTTGAGGATAATGCTTTATTTTACTTGATTTTATAAGAATGATAAGTAACGGTTTCTACCACTAGATGGGGTAAGAACTTCATCAGCATCACGCTGTATTGAATAGTTAAGAATGAAATAAATAATCCTCAACTTCCACCCCAGGCGAATAAGATTTTGGGTAAGCTTCGGAAAAATCGACTTTTAATTATTCACTGACTGAGGATATGAAATTTCTTCATAGTACGCCTTCAACGACGCTACCACTTATAACGTTCCTCCAGTATCAGACTATGCCTAGTAGTCCGAATGGATTCGTCGCTGTACTATACAGGTATCTCGGCTTAAAACTGTGCTAAATAAATTCTGATAATTATATATGGAAAATCTTTTAACATGCATATATACTGTAAGTAGAAAAAACTTTAGAGACAAACAGTTCATGGTTTAGAGACGTTTTATATAAAGAAAGTAGTAAATAGTGTATCTAAACCACGAAGTATCTGTATCCATAGTTTATTCTACAAATTCCGATATTTTCGGTTAGTTTTTCTGTCTTTATAAGTGTCCAGAGGAGCGCTCTGTCTAATGTGCTTACACCTTTCTTAGTCTACTAATAAACTCGACTCCCTGTTTTTGAGAAATTAATTAGGCGAAACAAAGTTCGAAGTTAAATTTATAATAATCATTTCACGGAGTGTAATTAAACGAATCAAAAAAGTCCATTTAATATGAAATTAATCATTTTATATACATCAACAATTTCTAGAGCCCTTTAAATTCTGAGAGACACACGGTGTGTCTCAGTTAATTAAAGAAATGCCTTTAAAATGGCGTGTCAAGATAAACAAACGCGTTTCGCGCTCAATAAACCAGTATTAATTTCGACCGACAAAGTTCGACGAACTTTAAAAACGTCAAAAATGGTAATTGATTACAATCATTAACGTACGAAAATTTCATCCTCATTTATTTTGGAGAGAAGCGAAATCGGTCAATACGGCGCGGCGGCCTGGAATCCCTGGATCCGTTGTTCGCGGCTGCTTTGCTGATTATTCATCGAACTGAACGCCAAAGCCAGACCATTGAACGGCGATTGGACGGGACTCGGCCGCTCTTTTTTCATTGATTCATTTCTTACCATTTGTACGAAGAAGCAGCCACCCGAAAGAGGGGAAAAAGGCCACCGGCATCGACAAACAAATCGCGGACTGATTTTTTCACAACATAATCCTTTGTATCTAGGTTTATCGGGGTGGGGTGGGGGGTCCTCATTTTAATGTTGTCATTTGAAACCAAGAATGTTTCCTTATTATTCAAATGAAGTATTTGATCCCTCTAGTCAAAATTTTACAATAATTTTCATATTGATCCATCTAGAATTCCAGTAATGATTTGGTTTCTCGTCGAAATTGGTTATTTTAATGATCATTTTTGTTGTTGCGCGAATTCGGTACCGAACGTTACGTTTTCTCTATAATTATTACACGTATGCAATAATAATAGAGAAAACGCAATGTTTACAACAACAAAAATTATATACATAATAATAATAATAATATATAATTTAATTAGACGGTCTACTCTTAATAATGATAGGCTTTAATTAACGCTCGTTAAGGATACTATGGTTTTCAGAACTTTTAGAGTAACCAAGAACACGGGTAATAGATGGATTAAGCCAGCGTACGAAACCGTGAACGGGGGAATTTGTAAGATGTTCAGGCTGTCCATAATGAAGCCACTCAGCTACACGTTCGCCGTCCACGTTTTCGGGCCCTGGCTAAACATCTTAAATTTTTACCCTAAAATATTTTTTAAATAAATTAAACCAGCAAATATAATTTCTTTAAGTAAGTCACAAAATTCGATGTTAAGATTGGGTTACACATTTCTTTCAATTGATGGCAATGCAAATTTTATAATATTTACCGAATTACTCAGATGAACCGTTTTGCTATTTAAAAGCTTACGAAAGTGGCAGCGACCAATATGTTACTGAATAATAATCAAATGCTTATATTAAATATCCTTAAATTCTTTTAAAAATGGTAAATTAACGACAATAGAATCTCGATATTAAATTTTACAAATGACAACGCGCGTTCGAACAAATCGGAAATTTGTAAGCAATTTAATCAAAAGTAATTAATAGGCGGTAAACGGGCGTTAACGAAAATAAATTGCGAGACTTACCTTGTAAGTCGTGTTTTCTTTACGATTAAGTAGGATCATAAGCACTATGTTTATCGGCGCTCGGTAAACGAAACAGTTGGACTCGCGATACACTTAATCTTAAGCGAGTTTCTGGAGCATCTTCTACTGGAGCGAGTTGAACCTCGACTAGAGACAATTTACGAGTCCGTTCTCTCTCCTCCGCGTGTACAGTTGCCGCTCTCTCTCCGGCGCCGTGAAGGGGCTTTCACTGGCAGACCCGCCTGTTGCTCCCTCTATGAGGAATCTGATTGGATAAGCTCGTCACGGGTTTTTGATGTATTCATTGCTTCTAAATGGTATTCCTCCTCCTCCGCCTCTTCTGAAAAACCTGGATTAGCACCCCCCCCCCTTCCACCCCTGCACTCGCTGTTCGTAAAAGGACGCGAAAATTGCGGATGATAAAATCCTTGTCGTTCAAGTATTTCGGAAACAATGGAATACAATTTAGAATTTCCCGCCAAACGCATCACGGCATAATCTTTACCGAGTCCATATTATTTCGATTAAAGAAGGGATAATAATATTAATAAACCATATTTTACCGATGAGATAGTATTAACAATCCAATGTATGACGGTGTTTACTCCGAACTACTTTTTTTTCCGAATAGTTTTTTGAAATTTCAACGGGAGCCTGCGTATGTACATTTTTCCATCTAATAACATTAGCAAGACAGCTAGATCAATCATTCTCTTTGTTTTATGCAATCTCCTTAATTAATGTTAAATAATTCTAATTATTAAAAAGCAAAGTACTAGTAAAAAACATCAGTTTCGAAGTTGTAAATTTTTTAGACATTTTCTCAGACTAACAAAAATAACTCCCAACCGCGTTAAAACTAGGCCTAATTTACGAAATAAAATATAAATATAAACCAAAGAATAGTTGCCAGTCCCACAAACTTAGTCAGATAGTCTTTGTGAAATGTTTGACCGGTTTTACTCGGATTTACTAGTGCTCGGAATTGTTTAATCATTATACACAAATTTTCCGATTTATTTAAAAAAACGTCGGTAAAAAGAATATCATTTTATCTTATTTAATTAGGTTTTTTTACGCAACCAAGCATTTATTTGAATAAAAGTGGTAGTTATTTAAATAATTGCTTGTTTTATTTAAATAATAGGCTTATTCAGTGATTATTTAAACATTTTACAAGTTTTATTCAACTATTGGTTATTTAAATAAATATTATTTAAATATCGCCTAGCTTATTTTATTCATGGATAAAAATTAATCGAATGCCGAGCACTAGGATTTACAATTTCAACTACGAATCTCATTAAACGATTTTATAGACTGACCTATGAAGACGTGTTGAATTGGCTTTTCTCCCCACTGACACCTAGAAGGGCTAGGAGGCCATACAACTGGTATTAGCTCACCTTTCAATCTCCCTTCCTGAAGGGAATCTTCATCGCTTTTGGAGAATATATCACAACTAATTTTTTATAATCCGCGAAGTGTTGGAAAATGCGCTACCTAGCAACTTTCGGTAAGCCATTATGTAGATGAGAGTAAGTACTAGAACAGTCCATTGTGGCAGTTCACTTTTAGGAATGTGAACTTGAAACATATACTCTTTAATATACAACTGCGTTTTTACAACGCAAATTTTTATTGAAAGTTTTCATCAAACTCATTTTTTGCTCGGGCGTTCGTCGAAATTGTCAACATTTCAGACAGAGATAACAACAGTAGACCGGTTTCAGCCGTTGGGGCTCATCAGGACTAAGTACCGAGCAAAACGTTTTTCTATCAAAATCAAAACCACTTTGAAATAGTGTTGAAGAATTTCACCAAAAAATGCATTGAACCCCCCACAAGGGGAGCAAACCGGTTGTATATTAATTTTCCAGAATTCCCACACAGCACTGACGAAGCGCAGAAATTTTGATTTTCGCTTATATTATTTTTCTCCGATTTGACAAATCCCATTTGTAAGACAATCTGGTTTATCCAGATGACGATGTTGATTTAGGGATTAAGTATGAGTGAGGTACTTTCGGCTTTCCGTTGCTACGCAACTCGTTTTGAAATTTTTAATAATTAGGCTTAGTTTCTCTATTCGGTGTAATAGTCGCGAGCCAGATTTCCCGCACGGTACCAAATAGGACGAAACCGGTCTACCGTTGGAATTTCTGGCTATTTAATTTAATTTAATTTAATTTTTCACTCGAAGATCTATTTGGTCCGAGTTTCGCGTCTTTTTGTTCGCTCGAAGACCTATCGGTACGAGCTATTAGTAAGTTTTTAAATTTCTTCAAATTTGTTTAGGGTTTAGCTTTATTATCCCTTTTCATAATGGTCTAATCTTCTTATTCGCTAATTATATAATCCTTTACAATGCAGTCCATAGGTGGTTCCTTTTAACTTTACACTTTTTTATTGTCTTCATACGTCATCATACAATGAATTCGTGACAGTTTCGAACGGCCGTAAGTGGTTAGTGAAACAAAAGCGTCGCCTTAAAAACAGTAGCGTTGTTAGAAATTCGGTAGGGAGATTCTGACTACCATATCTATGCTCGTCAGCCGAACGTCAAAACGGTATTATTACCTGGGATTGAGCCAAGTGAGAAGGACTGCTGATAGATTTTGCTTCAGTGGAGTTCGGGGAATGGCAGCTTCCTGTAAACGTGGATGAACGTTGATCATCTGTGCCTGGAGATTTATCAATTTTAAGTAGGTTTAGTGACTTATATAGTAAGCTCGGCTTAACTCAAAGTCGGGAGCGCTAAATCCGCTCTCAGTGGAGTCAAATCCCCGAGAAATGCGTTTTCAAAATGGTCTTCGGGGATAAATGCGGAATGATAATACCCGCGTAATTCTTCAATACAGTTAAACAACCTTTTTACCCCAAGAAATCAAGGCTCTGCTAAGATGGACGTAATCAACTTTAGGCGGTTTAAACAAAAAGTATCAAGATTAAATGTTAAGAGGAACTTCTCGGGTTGTCATGGGAACATCCGACAAAGAAAATCAAATGAACCGGATTTTAGCAAATCAATACTGGCTCGCCTTCGGAGACGAGGGACCAGCAAATGGGATTAGAGGGATATCGTTGGTTTAATATTATGGAAGTTGATACGAAACGATCGTGTTGATGTGTTCCTTCACTCTAACTGCGGACACTTGGTTTCTTATTAGTTTTTTTTCTTCTAATAGTAAACTAAAAATATTTAAAATATGCAAATTCTAAGAAGCGAATATTGTTAGATAAATTATGAACTGAATCGGAAAAACGCTATATTAACTGGCCTTTTACTTTCGGCGACTTACGCTTTGCAAAATGCTTTTTGAAGGGATAATAATATAATGAATGTCGAAGATAAATTTCTTTACAGAATAAATTTTACCTGGATTAACTCGCCTCGTAACCTAACGAAGGTTATTTGGCAGAATGTCCCGAAGTTAATTACCGAGCATTCACTCCTCTTAATGCAACTTTACGAACACCAGTTTCGAATTTCTAGTAAACATTACCTTGTTTAAATCTTACTTTAATTTAATACGCAAAGATTACGTTCTTAAAATTAATTAATCAGTAAAGCAAATCTACAGAAATATTTTCACTTCTTCAAATTACCTTTTCCTTTTAGCGTCAGTTGCGTAAATATCATTTGCCTTCGCTTCGTACTTCCACCACAAAAATTATCTCTCATTATAATTGTAATAATGTAATATATATAATATATATATACTGGGGCTGCAGATTAGGATTGGCGCAGTGTTTCCATTCACTCTTAATTACCTTTAAATGAAGAGTCTCAATTTGGTTATCTATAAATCGCGCTGGGGCTCTCTCCATTCGGACCCAACCATATAGATTAGCCTCGTATACTTTTCATTCATAGGCAATTAAGGCGAGGGCCCTTTCCATAGGAATTTCATTTGGATCGCAGACACGGTCGGGGGGGAAATTCCATTTATAGAGGCAGATTAGACGAAGGGCTACGATACTGGTCGTAGCTGGTGGAGTCGTAATAAAGCGTCGACTCTTCCGGTAAATCCGCATTGTCTTCGATGACGGATGCGGAATAGAAGGCTGCTTTTCTTCAGATTCTATTGTACAGAATTTGTTTGCTCGCCCGGAGTTTTGTCCCAGATATCGCCGGACAATTTAATGGTGGAAAATGGGCGATTTTGAAGTTCATTAAATTCCGAATCGATTTGAATATTTTTAATTTAAGACTATAGACTTTGAATAGACGCTTGGAGCGTGGTACAGATATTTGGTGATATTGGTGACGTGGAACAAGTCGCTTTGGTTTTCGCTCACCTCATTATTAGAATCTTTGGAAATTAATCATTAGGTGGATACTCTTCGCTTGATCCCGGATTTCAGAGTAGGGCTAAGAAGAGTAACCGAATGACGTCATTTACTCCAATTCTGTGGTGGAGTCGGGGAAAAAACCTTTTCTCAAAATGGCTGCCTGTGGTCATTTTTCGAGATTTATTCTGGATAAGTGGATAATTTTTTTCAGTTAATCTCTCACGACTCCCACTTAGGAGGAGTAGAAAGTGTAGCTCAATACTCTGACCTTGACGAATAGTTCACGGTGTAATTATCTTCAGAACAAGCGTAAAAGTAGTACACCTTTCGTTCCAGAACAAGCGTAAAAGTATCCATTAACTAAAAAATCGGACAATAATACCAAGTTAAGCGAGTGAATTCCTAACGTCATAATTCGGTTTTATAAATGTAGATGGCACTTTATTTTCTACAACAACCTCTTGTACTTTTGTAAGAATTCAGTCTCGCAGTACATAATATTTTACCGAAGGAGCAGTCGAATATGAGAGGTTAAACACCCGACGTTATTAAATGGAAAGAAATGTTTCTAAATTTGAGAAAGTTTCTTAAAAACTCTTCCAATCATTTTTTTTATTCTTCTCTCTGAATGTTTTACAACCAATTCTCACCTGAGCACGTAATTCCAATTTATCAGATGTCAGATTATACACAATTGCGATGAGATTTTATCAGATGAGTTAGTACGGGTGAATAGCAAACCGGAAAGTAATCTGAATTCATTGTAAACCGAGCAGATTTCAGATGCCTCACATTTATCAATTTGACATACTTACTTACCTATAACATTCCTGTAAGCAATTTTATTACAATTTATTTTGCTTTGCTTTTTACAAGATTAACTTATCGGATTCAATTTGAGATCAGATTACTCGATCAGCGGAATTTAAAAGGTTAACCTGTTCTGTCTAACTTAATATCGTCGATGTGAATATTCTGGTCAGTTGAATTTTTCAAGGGCTTTATTACAAATTTTTCAAGCTGATAACTTAAAAAAATTTCAGGCTGATAACTTTAAAAACAATTCAAGCTGATAACTTAAAAATTTCAGGCTGATAACTTTAAAAAAATTTGAAACTGACAACTTTAAATAAATTTCAAGCTGATAAAGTTCTTTGAACGCAAGGCGCGTTACATGGAAATGTGAACTGATATATCTGTATGTAGTTTGATACTACATGGAAACATTACAGCTCGAATAAAATTTAACACAAAGTGGGTATCCCAATTTATTCGACTTTGTACAATTCAGGTTTGTTTTTCCAAGAACGTACCTCATTTTGCGAAAAAGTTTTTCATCACTATGACGCGTGAAAAGGACTTTTGTCGCTATGCTTTTAATAAAGTGACGGGTGCCTACTTGGGTCTGGACGAGTTTTGCGAATAAAACTAGCTTTTCAAATTTGCTTCAAATACCAAAAAGGCGAAGACTCCTTAGAAAAAAAGCCATTTGAAGGTTTTTCGATGCTGAAAAATATTTACACGCCATTTTAAAGTACTTTGTCTGAAAATGATTTACTTTACCAAGAATTCGGGTGAACGGATAATATGTGGTCAACACGTTGTTTGTCTCGTATTTCCCGGAAGAAAAACCACATCCTTCCACGTAGTTTCTTTGTGTAATCTTTTCACCTTGGTTCTCTTTTTATAATAACCCGAGCCACCACCTTAGGCCAAAGCCATCGATTTACTTTTAATGCCTTTAAGAAAGGTGGCTGGATTACAATGCTTTGGAGGGTGGTGGCCAGCCCTTCATGCCACGTGAGCCAACAGCTCTCTACACTAACTATTACCTGTAACTTCTACACGTATTTAGGGAAAGGGGAAACCAATGAAATTGGTCGATTATCATCATTAGCTCTGTTGAATATTGAAGCGGAAGACGCCCAATTAATGGAGGTATTCATTCTCATTGATGAATCCGCAGCGCTTAAAGCGATAAAAAAACACAGCTTTAGGCTCTAATTAGAGAATATTTTTCTTAATCATCTACAAAATACAGCTATTAACTATAGAGTGTTATATATGTTTATTATATATTATTATATAGTAATATTTGTAAAGTATTCTTTCTAGAGTTGTTTTGAAAAGCAAAAAATCTGAAAAGTTTAATTTAAAAATGCGAATTCTATTTACTGCGAGGGGAGATAATCTTGAAGACATTCCTAGGGACGTAGCTAAGGGGGGTTTGGGGGGAAGCTATTCCCACCAACTATTAGGATAGTTGGAAAATACTCAGTTGATTCAGCGAACCCCTTCGCAAGCCCCCTCATTGATGTTTCATCAATCCCCCCCTCTTGAGTTGGCAAACGTTCATTTCCTTCCCTTCAATGGGAGACCATTCGCTACGCTCCTGCCTAGGAGCCCTTTACCCTTTCTTGGCGCGGGGTGGGGGGGGGGGGGGGGAGATATGTCGCTACGCCACTTCAATAAGGGGAAGACACTTCGCTCAGAATTTATTTCGTCGTATCCCTTGAGTTGGGAATAAATAGAGGTACAACTAAATCTGGCTGGCGCGGGACCAATTTCGTTCAATATGGAGACTTTTTCAACCGTGGCGGCATCTGTCTCTAGTGGTGCCAACTATATTTCAATTGAATTTTTGCGCAAATCATATAACTTCACAAAATATAGATGGCGCTACCGCCTAATTATAAAGATGAACAGGTCCCGCGTAACCATGGCAACCGAAATCGTAATTGTAATTCTAGCAGTATTATTCCCAATGGTCGTATCCGAGGTAGTTAGAGACACGGCTCGCGGCTCGCCAAAGTTAAAACCCGACCAGGCCCGGCCCGAGAAAATTGAAACCGGACCCGACGCTTGTATTAAATGCTAGAGTAGGCTCCCAGATTAAAATTTTGTCAGTAGATGGTTCTTGGAGCTCTTAGAGAAACAGTTAAAAAATAGTAAACGTGCCAAGAGTATTATTAACACGTGATAATGATCCGCTTTCTATAGATTTAATTAACAATTAACAATTAATAATTAATAATAAATAATTTTAATTAATAATTAATAATAAATAATTTTAATAATTAATAATTAATAATTTTAATTAATAATTAATAATTTTAATTAATAATTTTAATTAATAATTAATAATAAATAATTTTAATAATTAATAATAAATAATTTTAATAATTAATAATTAATAGTTTTAATTAATAATAAATAATTTTAATTAATAATTAACAATTAATAATAATTAATTAATTAATAATTAACAATTAATAATAAATAATTTTAATTAATAATTAACAATTAATAAAAAATAATTTTAATTAATAATTAACAATTAATAATAAATAATTTTAATTAATAATAAATTATTTTAATTGATAATTAACAATTAATAATAAATTATTTTAATTGATAATTAACAATTAATAATAAATTATTTTAATTAATAATTAACAATTAATAATAAATTATTTTAATTAATAATTAACAATTAATAATAAATTATTTTAATTAATAATTAACAATTAATAATAAATTATTTTAATTAATAATTAACAATTAATAATAAATTATTTTAGTTATTAATTAACCATTAATAATTAATAATTTTAATTAATAATAAATAATTTTAACTAATAATTAACAATTAATAATTAACAATTAATAATTAATAATTTTAATTAATAATATTAGTAATTAGTAATTAATAATAATTACGTAGAGATTTCAAAACCATTCTCGCTGCCAGCGTAGGAAATAAAGCGTTGGGGCACTGTACGAATGTTCGTCTGCTTTTGAGTAAGTCAGTAACTGAGTATCGCTATTTTTAACTTTCTATACAAGAGCTGCGATGATAGTACCAGAATAAAAACATTTTGAAAATGTTTTTCCACATATCAAACCTACAAAATGTAAAATGTGGCATGCAAAATAGTATGGTATTTTGCATTTTGTATTTTCAAAATGCTATTGGACAACCCTGGTACTGTGATTAGTGATTCTGTGTGGTTTTTTTTGCCTAATCCGAAAATGACATCGAGCTATTTTGCGCGCTACCTTAGAGCAAGAGTCAAGTAAGTCTGAAAACCCCTATTTGAGAAAAACGAGTTTTAAGTTCGAAATCTAGCATAATAACAATTATACGCGCAATTATAATCTAATAATGAAAATCGATTAAAATAGAGTGAAAATATATATTGAAAATTTTGTACTGAGTCACCATAATTTAAAAACACTCAAGGATTCTTATTTTGAATTTCTTTTAATAGTCACGTATCTCGACTTACTTGACTTTTGCTCTCAGGTAGCGCGCGGTATCTGTATATTTCGCGAAATTTGTGAAGGTTACCTCTATTTCGGGGAATTTCGTGTAAAAACAAGTCCTTAATCAAAACGAATTGAAACCAAATCCAACGTCCAAGATCCCTATTTTCGGTTCAGGTGTTGGTTGTTCTTTCCCGATTTGATCCTATTTCCCGCAATGGCGCCGATCTAGGAGAACAAACTTCTTCGTGTCTTCCCAGATAGCAACTGTATTCTTTAAATAATTTAACAACTCTATAGTTCATCAGTTATGCCGTAATCAAGTTTTGGCGCCCTCTGTTGGGGCGATGGAGAAGCGCAATTTTTTTAAAGATTTCTTTCTTCTCGTGGCGGTAGCGTTCAAAGGAGCAACGGAGAAAGGATAATGCGCCATTCGCTCCTTTTTTAAAGTTCTTCTTTGAAAGATGAGACTGTTGCCTTTTATCCCGAAAAACCCGTCAACTTAAGATGATTTATATCGTAGATATTTCTCGTTGTAGCGAGCTTTTAAGAGAACACTGCCTGCTTGCGAAGTCGCTGAACTTTTACCCGAAAACCGTATTGTTTTCGTACTTTTCCCTCTCTCTCTAGAGAGTTACAAATTCTTGCCATTCATATTTTACCTTTTTCGAGCCTTTAGACCAACCCCTCGAGATGGACACTATGTCTGTCCCACTTTTCAAAAGAATTGCCAAAGCCACTCACTCGCTGTTTATTTTATAGTTGTTTTTTATCCGCGTATAAGAAGATTCGACGATGCTGGCGTCCCCTGTTGGCAATCTTTCGGCCTCAATCATTATATCTTCATTGAAACTTGGCAATACCGAAAAGTCTGCCACTGTATAGGGCTCATCAACGACCAAATTTACCCTTATCGGATTTTGTTACGTACGGTGGGGTGACAGAGTGGTTAGCACTTTCGCCTCGCAGCGAGATGAGTCGGGTTCAATCCTAGCTTATGGCACTGGGTGAACACTCGGAACAACTCTTTCCGCGTTGAGTATGCGAGTCCTGGTTTTCCTCCACGTTCTTCCTTTACCCTTTTCCATAAAAACCTGTTGAGATTTAAGGTACTAGTGATAAGGGTTGGACGACATTTGACTACTAAAATAAATGCTCTATAACTACTAAAATTAATCGAAATCTGGGAGCTCACTAGTCAATTTGACTAGTGAAAAATTTATCTAAATATTCATAATTAATGACGAATATGGCGTATCATTCATCTATCCCATTTTAATTAAAAAAAATCTCCCAAGTTCTGATAGACTGATTCAGAATCTCTATCTCAAATTAGTCCATCATTTGATAATATTATCAATGAGCATATTTTAAACGGGGTAAGTCCGATGGGCCGAAGACCAACTGATCGAAGGGGTCCAACGGATCGAAAACTCACGGTCCGAAAAAAAAGGACCAACCGACCGAAATTTAACATACGTTTTTTATAGCAACAAAAGGGAAAAGGTTTCAACGGACCGAAAAGTTGTATATCGTTAAATAAAAATTAAAATAACTTTTTTACTGTTCAAGTTTACTGTTTTGTTTTTTACTTCTGCCCCGAGATATAGCAGGGTACGCGAAAAACGTTTTAGATTAGATTAAGTTAGGTTAGGTTAGGTAAGCGCGCAAAGGTTAGGTTATATACGCGCGCCGAAGGCGCGTAGGCACCGTTGGATACGTCCGTGACTTATATATATCTATAAAAAAAAACCTTAATTCAATGTACTAAAAAAATATAAAGGTGCAAAATTGGGCTGTAAACTGCACAATTGGGGTATTTTCGATCGATTGGAACTCAATGTTAAATCGTTTTCCAACGAATTGGATTTCGGTCGAATGGGCCCAAAGCAAAATTATTGCATTAAATTACAATTCTTAATTACTATTCGAAAGGAAAGGCCTTAGAGTGAAAAACAAAAACGCGCGCGCGTTCAATTTCTTGTGGGGTGTATATTTTTTGCCCTTTCAAGGTGGTCTGCTTTGCGTGTTCTTGTTTTGATATTTATTTTTAACAGATAATGCCAACATAATCCACCTGGTTTCAATTATAGTAACGTTTTTTTCAGCTTTTTAAAAATATATATTTCGGTCCGTTGAAACCTTCTGAAATTAACTCATAAAAAAGGAATTTCTTAATTTTCGGTCGGTTAGTGCTTTCCTTCGATTGGATGGACTTCGGTCCGTTGGACCCCCATTCGATCGGTTGGTCTTCGGGCCATCGGACCCAGACCTTTTCAACTAGTCAATGACTCGTCGTTAAAAAATGATGATCGGCCAAAGTCATGTAACTGAAGTGATAATATACTCTTATTTTAAATCTGACGGGTAAAGCAAAATGTTGGCTGTCCTTCTTGTTTTTATACCCCATTTTTACCCCCACTAGTCAGTGAATACTAAAATAAATTAGTCTGGCTGACTACTAAAAAATCCTTATGTACAACCCTGCTAGTGAGTGTAGGGAGCTGTTGGCAAGCGTGGCATGAAGGGCTTGCCACATTGCAACCACAGCTATTGGCATTAAAAATGGCTTGCTACCTTGGTGCCTAGGGTATTAGCTTAGCTTAAGTAACGTAATTAACCTTAAGTGTAATATCAACTCTTGTTTTTATTGTTATAGATCGATTCACAAATTGCTTAGAAGGAAACCAACGTTTGATTCTAATGCTTTTATTTAGTCTAACACTATTGTAAGAGATTTTTGTGTAAATAATAAAAATCAAAAGTTAAACCCAGAAAAATTAAGCGTAAGAAAGAAACACGAAAAACAAATAATATTTTTCGTATTTTTTTGGTTAAGGGGGAAGACTACAGTGGTCATTGTCTACTTTCGCGCTATTTCAAGCTGAACTCTTTTAATTTTGTATTGTAACTTAAAAAATTAATATTTCAGTGTAAAACAGCCTCTGGTTTAGTGCCTAAAATAATTTTGACAATTTTAAATTTAAAAGTAATTAAGTTATTACGTTTTAATTCGGACCCCCGGAGCTAAACAAGTTGGGCAAGCGCCCAAACTACCCTTTAGTTAGGACCTTATATCTCGTTAACTATTAATATTAGAATGATCAAAATTATTTTAAGCACTAGAGGAAGGTTCAGCCTAATAAAAAAATATAATTCAATTATGTAATTGTTAAATCAGAAACGTTCAGCTTGAACGAAAAAGAGGCTTTTACTGTATTCTTCCCCCTTAATGTAAAAATTTTCGTTTGAGACGGCGGGCGCCATCTGGTAACACTTAGAGTGTTTAAAAATCGACCTCTAATGGCGTACACCTCTGAAACGATCTTCTCCCATGTCAAATGGGCATTGGTCTATTATATCCGGGTCATTTTTTTAATACTACCCGTTTCCACCATTGACAAATAATTCTAATTATTATTAACTCAATAATTGATAAGTTTAGAATTTCTTTTTTCCGAAAAATACTTCCAAGTTAGATACAACACGTGTTATTATAGTTAACGATGTCAGAAGTTCCGACTCTGTAGTGTTCATTCAATAAATATCAGCGTTACAGTAAAAATCTGGCGTTTGAATTTGTCATACTTTGCTACAACTACTCTAACAGTGGCGCCACTAAAGGCTGGCTAAGATAGGCTGTATCTTAAGTTCATATTTAAACGACCCTCAAAATACCCTTTTAATGGGCCACAAAATACCCGGATAATAGAGTCAATATATCCTAAAAATAGCCTTAAATTATCCTGAAAACAAATTCGAAATATCCTGAAAATAAATTCGAAATATCCTGAAAACAAATTCAAAATATTCTAAAAATAACTGAAAAATATCCCCAAAATGACCTCAAAGTAACTCTAAAATAGTCTCAAAATATTTAAAAAGAAATCCTCAAAATATCCCAAAATTAATTTCAAACTACCCAAAAAATATCCTAAAAATAATTTCAAAATATCCTAAAAATAATTTCAAAATATCCTAAAAATAATTTCAAAATATCCTAAAAATAATTTCAAAATATCCTAAAAATAATTTCAAAATATCCTAAAAATTATTTCAAAATATCCTAAAAATTATTTCAAAATATCCTAAAAATAATTTCAAAATATCCTAAAAATTATTTCAAAATATCCTAAAAATTATTTCAAAATATCCTAAAAATTATTTCAAAATATCCTAAAAATTATTTCAAAATATCCTAAAAATTATTTCAAAATATCCTAAAAATAATTTCAAAATATCCTAAAAGTTATTTCAAAAAATCCTAAAAATTATTTCAAAATATCCTAAAAATAATTTCAAAATATCCTAAAAACAATTTCAAAATATCCTAAAAATTATTTCAAAATATCCTAAAAATAATTTCAAAATATCCTAAAAATAATTTCAAAATATCCCAAAAATAATTTAAAAATATCCCAAAAATATTTTCAAAATATCCTAAAAATAATTTCAAAATATCCTAAAAATATTTTCAAAATATCCTAAAAATAATTTCAAAATATCCTAAAAGTTATTTCAAAAAATCCTAAAAATTATTTCAAAATATCCTAAAAGTTATTTCAAAAAATCCTAAAAATTATTTCAAAATATCCTAAAAATAATTTCAAAATATCCTAAAAACAATTTCAAAATATCCTAAAAATTATTTCAAAATATCCTAAAAATAATTTCAAAATATCCTAAAAATAATTTCAAAATATCCCAAAAATAATTTAAAAATATCCCAAAAATATTTTCAAAATATCCTAAAAATAATTTCAAAATATCCTAAAAATAATTTCAAAATATCCTAAAAACAATTTCAAAATATCCTAAAAATTATTTCAAAATATCCTAAAAATAATTTCAAAATATCCTAAAAATAATTTCAAAATATCCCAAAAATAATTTCAAAATATCCCAAAAATATTTTCAAAATATCCTAAAAATAATTTCAAAATATCCTAAAAATAATTTAAAAATATCCTAAAAATAATTTCAAAATCCTAAAAATTAATTCAAAATATCCTAAAAATTATTTCAAAAAATCCTAAAAATTATTTCCAAATATCCTAAAAATTATTTCAAAATATCCTAAAAATAATTTCAAAATATCCTAAAAACAATTTCAAAATATCCTAAAAATTATTTCAAAATATCCTAAAAATAATTTCAAAATATCCTAAAAATTATTTCAAAATATCCTAAAAATAATTTCAAAATATCCTAAAAATAATTTCAAAATATCCTAAAAATAATTTAAAAATATCCTAAAAATAATTTAAAAATATCCTAAAAATAATTTAAAAATATCCTAAAAATAATTTCAAAATACCCAAAAACTAATTTCAAAATACCAAAAAAAAATTATTTATAAAAAACCAAAAAATAAAAAAATTCTGTAAATTATTTAAAAAAATACCAAAAAATAATTTCAAAATACCCAAAAAAAGTTTAAAATATCCTTAAAAGGTTCGAATTATATCCTGAAAATGACCTGAGGTCACCTGGAAAATAGCCTCGAAAAATTAAAAAAATGCTTCAACATACCCGCTAAATAGCATCATCGCTGAATTAATGGCTTCAAAAGTCGCTTGATGACTTAGGCCTAAGGTGGTGCCTTGGGTATTAGCCCAGCTGATTATTATTATCCTAAATATGGCCTCTGAACATCCAATAATTTCCTGGCATACTTGCAAAAACGTTCTATCGAAGCTTATACTTTTTTTATGTTGAAAATCCACTTTTTACTCTCATTTTCTGTCAAGATGAGCCCAGCACGAGATAGAACGCTTCGACTTGTTTCGTTCGAGTCTCTGACGTGGTTTGCTCTATTCAAGTACGCTATAATGTCATACGCAAAGTCGGCCGACTCTTTAAATTACGGTTTACATTCAAGATTGTCCGCGCGAAAATGTAGGGGGGGGAGGGGTTGAAAATGGCCCCTTCGTTGTACCCTTCTCCTTCTTACTTCTTATACAAAATCGCGCGATGAAAGTAAGGTTCCAAGAAGAGCTCTGGATTTCTTCCCAGTCGCCATAGCTTCCCAAACTGCCGGCGTATTTTCTACTTTCCGCTCGTCGACGAAAGTCTGATCTAGGAATCTGTCTCTACGCGTCGGAAATTGAATTTGAATTCGAAATTGCTGGCATAGGAACAAATAAGTACGAGGACCTTTCCCCGCGAGCGATTTTATGATTTCAAGCCTTTCTCCGCGCCCTGACTTGATGAAACCCAGTTTTCCTGTTTGGACTTTAGTTTATATATATACAGGGTGTTAACTAAAAACGATACAGGGCCAATAACTCAAAATTTGTTTCACCTAGGAATTTGAAATTTTAACACGCAGGGGGTCACTTGACAACGAAAATTTTCATGACCTTGAAAATTCTAAAGACCCCTACTAGATGAGTTTGTCTAGCAAATTTTGATACTTTAGCATGTGCACTTTTCGAGTTATCAGCCTTTCAACCTGGTCTCTGGAACATTATTTTCATCTCGACCTACCGGTTTTTGTCTAAATTACGTCGACTTGTTATTGGTCAAATTAGTTGGGTCCAAAGCTATTTAGTCCTAAAGTGTGACGGGGATCACGTTTCTAATTGAAACCAACTTTGTATCTCTAATGG